>NW_007245800.1:5000-25000 GCF_000164805.1 Carlito syrichta | reverse complement strand
CAAAACTTTCAAGTTTAAGTGGTTGAATATTTCTAAATAGATATTGAGTAACTGTCAAGACACATACATAGCTATTTAGCACTGTTCTGGAGACTGCCTTCAAGTCAATTAGCATCATTTTGGGATTCCTATACTTTTAGCTAAAGATTTGACCTCTTATGTAGATGTGTGTTTCAAAATTCTTAGGGCTCTGACAAGGCTTAAGAGATTCCCCCTACTCTGACTGCTTCCTAATCTCCTTCTCCACTTCCATTGTCTCCTCAGCGAAAACACTACAATATCACATCAATCTGGTTCATTCGGGTTTACCATTCAGTGTCGGATTTTATTTAATAAAGAACCTGTGGAAAAGTCTCAAGTTCTTAATAAAGAGGAATAACAAATAGGATGTATTATTTAAAAACAAGCACATAGAAGCGGGGTGTCATGACACATGACTGCCATTCCAGCTACTCAGGAGGCTGAGGTGGGGTGGATCACTTGAGCACAGGAGTTGGAGGCCAGCCTGAGTGACACAGTGAGAGCCTGTCTCTCCATGAAGAAATCATTTTTTTTTTTTTTTGAGTTGGAGTTTCACTCCGTCGCCCAGACGGGAGTGCAGTGGCCGCTCCCGGCCTCCGCAGCCTCGACCCACTGGGCTCCGGCGATCCTTCCGCCTCAGCCTTCCGAGTAGCCGGAATCACAGGCATGCGCTACCACGCCCGGCTGATTTTTTTTGATTTATTGTAGAGATGAGGTCTCGCTGCCCAGGCGGGTCTCGAACCCGCGGGCTCAGGCAATCCACTCACCTCAGCCTCCCAAAGGCGCGGGAAGAAAACATTTTTAAAGGGATAACTACAAAGGTACAATCTATTGCATTCTCAGCAAATTTCAATATGCATTAACTTTATTTCATTGTGTCACTGCCCTGTACAAAAATACGTCTGAACTGACACGCAGGGGGTTGAAACAGGATGAAGCCAATACCCTTCAGCCATTCCCAGTAACCTGTGATTTGGCCTTGACCTATATATATGTAACAGTGTTTCTGAATTATAACTTCCATTCCAGACTCAAAGCATTGTTCTGCATTCCTACTCTAAGCCATTTTTCATGTTGACTCAGTCTGTGCTTCCCCCTTTAACTCTGTGTGCACACAGAATGTGGAATTCCCTCCTTCTTTTTTTTTTTGGTTTTTTTTTTTTTGTTTGAGTTGGAGTCTCACTCTGTTGCCCAGACTGGAGTGCAGCGGCCGCTCCCGGCCACCGCAGCCTCGACCTGCTGGGCTCCGGCAATCCTTCCACCTCAGCCTTCCAAGTAGCCGGAATTACAGGCATGCGCTACCACGCCCGGCTGATATTTTGATTTTATTGTAGAGATGAGGTCTTGCTGCCCAGGCGGGTCTCGAACCCGCGGGCTCAGGCAATCCACTCACCTCAGCCTCCCAAAGGCGCGGGATTACAGGCTGAGCCACTGAGCCTGGCTAGAATTCCCTCCTTCTGTGTTGTACCTATTCACACACTACCTGCCTACCATTTGAGGATCAACTCATATTGTGTCAACTCCCTGTAGATTATGTCTGATCTACCCAATTTGAATTGATCTCCTACTTTGAACATCCAAAGCATTTTTTGTGTGTGTGTCTATTATCCTGGTTCTCAAAACTACAGAATCTTAGAACTCTAAAACTATACTGAATATAAAGATATTCTTATTTAATGTACCCATTTTACAGACCAGAAAACAAGCAACTTTCCAAGTGTTGAATACAGGCACAGCCAGGACTAGAACACATGATGGCCTCTACAATGTTTCTCGGAACTTCTTTATTTCTGTCACTCCAAGTTGCCTTAGTCGCATGCACTGTCACTTAACTCTACTGGTAGCTGTATCTTTTCTTGCTAACTAGACTGTGAATCACAGACTAGGAGACCTTACATACAACAAGCACCCAGTAAATATGTGTTAATTGAATAAATCACGTGTCATTGTCAAGTCATTAAGTCATGTACCATTTCTAGATGAAAATATTTCTTTCTGGAATTAAGTATTCTTGGAATTCTTTCCATTTAAAATAAGCTAGTGAAAAAGGTATCAGAGGGGGAAAGATGTAAATACAATTTTTTCCTAGTGACTACAATTATTAGGCTATAAATCAAACCAAATTCAATGATTATTAATGCTCACTTTTTAAAAGAGCTAATTGCTACCAATACAGTGTCAGAGAAAGAAACAAAAAGTAGCAAGAGAAGTTTGAGCATCTCAGGGAATATAATTGCTTACAAGTTACAGTACCTTTGCCTACAGATTGGTAGAATCCTTTTCAATAAAAATAAAATTTCTATTATAATTATCTGTACTTATATTAGGCTTCTCATTTTTGGAACTCAAAGTGCTCCATGTTTTCACTTGTCATGTTATATGCCAATTCAAAAGAAATGGAACACAATGAAACCACATGCCTTTTGTGAGTTGCAGGATGAATAGGAAATTAGTCTCTTCTTGTGGCCATTAGCAATATCTTTCTCTTCTTGCCCCCATTACAGGATATGAGAGCCATTTAATTTATTTCTGAAAGGAAAAAGTAGGTATCTCTGTAATGTTCATTTTTTCCAAATTCTTCAAGGTGCCATGTGTTACACCACCAAAGAATAATTAGGTTTTCTTACAGGAAAAATGCTTCCCTCCACCATAGAAACATCCCTGATGATTCAAATGAAATAAAAGAATCCCCTTAAAGGACTCCCGCTTTCTTCCATGCTCACCAATTCTTCATTACAATCTTCCTCTCTCAGGTGGAATTATCTAAAGGTTTTTAATTATAAGAGTAAAATTTAGCACAATAAATTTAATGTATTTAGTATTTTGATTAACTTATAAGGGTGGTGTAAAATCATATGACATAGTTTAGGCACCTCATTTATAATCTTTAGTCACGCAGCAGTGATTAAGTGGTTAAGAATATAGTGTTTAAGAATATAGTGGGCTATGAGTATAAAATGCTTAGGTTCGAAGCCTGGCTCCTTTACTTCCTAGCTACGTAATCTTGGGGAAGCTACTTAACCTCTCATACCTCTGTTTCTTTATCCATAAATCAGGGACCAAAAAGTGACTACCTTATACAGTTGTTATGAGGGTTATTTTGTATATATGTAAAACACTTGCAACAGTGCCTGAGTCCTAAGTGATCAATAAATGTCAGACAGATACAATTACAATCTTGTATTGTTTTTAGGAAGAAGGTATGGAGAATTATATGAACTAATTTTTAAACATTGTATGAGTTTAATTAGCTCTAAAAATATTTTAGTCCCTCTCCCCAAAGTGTAATTTTTTTATTACTTTTTCAGAAAAGCCATAAAACAAAGAAATACGAGCCTAACATATCAGATGCCAGACATGAATGTTATTAATGACTAGCTACATTCCCTTAAAAGTATATTTTAAAAATGAAATAAAAGAAACAAAATGACACAACATATTGCTATAATTATTTCAAAGAATTATTTACCAACACATTCTGGGTCATTAAAATACTAAGCAAAAAGCACACATTTTGTTTCAGATCATTTTTTAATCAACAGAGGAAAGTAAATTTCAAAGTGGAAGGGCCATCATTGAAAAGCTCTGTACACAGAGATCCTACATTTATTCTTTTCAGTTTTCCATCACAGGTCTCATCATTAGCTTGCCATTAAAATCGGTAACATACATGCATTGGTCCAGGTCTCACTCGCTATGTATATTGGGGTTTATGAAGTTCTTATAATATAAACACAGCAAGAGAAATCTTAAACAGAGTAACCTAAAATGACAGTGAACATTTTAAGAGATCTAGAAATATATATATATAATATATAATATAATATATATATATATATATATATATACACACACACACAAACACACCTCTTAGGAAAAAATACATAAACTTAGATACATGTGTATGTATGTATATACATACATATCTTAGAAAATATTATATATATTAGAAAATATTTTTTATGACCAAATTCCTTTATGTTGTGGATTGAGTCACATCCCTGTATCTACAATGATATAAAGAGCATTAACCTAACTTTGACAGGAAGAGCCAATAACATTTTACCATTATGTCCTATTTCCAAATGTTAGTTTAACAAAAATGTATTATCTTCTATATATAAGGCACTGTGAAGCTTTTGCTATCTACCAAAGAACTTGTAGTCTAGTATATACACAAGATTGCCAGTAAGTTTTCTAAGAGAAGTAGCAATTAAGTGATACAGAAGGAGTTAACAGCTGGGAAAATCGTATGCCTCTAAGAATAATTCCAGTGCTTTAAAAGCATTAAGACACATATGTATTCTTAATGGAATTCATTAAAGACAGTAAAGTAAGAGCAAATTCATACGGACATAGAGAGAAATTCTGGACGATCCTAGTAATAAAACCCCTTCTGTATTTTGAGGATCTATTCTAGATGGTTCAGACAGGCATTGTGCCATTTTCCCCCAACTGATTTGAAATTTATGCACTACTTTCTTCAGCTTCAAATTTGAGACGTTTTACAGATTAAACTTAAGTTATTGCTAGGTCCTTAATAAAAAAAAAAAAGTAGGTACTACTTCAAACAAACAGAATTACTGGTTTCCAGGAGTAAAATAGATAACATATGAAACATCAAGGACTCAGTTTTGCAAAGCGTAGGAACAAAACAAACAAACAGATGAAGTTACACTTTTACTGTCTAATTTATGAGATTTTAAATAAAGAATAAGAAATAGACTTAATTTTTAACATACCTTATGACAGGAGTGTAAGGAGTCTGAATTAAACAGTTTCCCCAGTCATTCTTTTATTTATTGGGCACCTAATATGCCAGGCACCTGTATTATTGGAGACTTAGGAGTATAAACCTTTGGCATAAAAGGGCACAGATAGAAGGTAAATATGTTTACCTCAGAAATCACTTTAGTAGTTCTTCTAAACCTGATAAAATGTCACACTCCTGTGAGTGAAGTAACTTCAACTTTGATTTTGAAGCAAATTATCTATTCAGCAGATAATGGATATTCCTGTAAACTAGAATCCAGGAATTCATTTCAAATCCTGTAAAAATTGTTCTGTCTATGAAATAGAACTTCTAATTCAACTATTTATTTTTAGTTTACTATCTCCTATTGACTACAGAAAAGCATATTTATGTTTCTTACTTAAAAAAGGCATACCCATGTCCTAATTTAAAATAATTTACACTTGGGAGAATGAATGAAGATATCTGGAACTTCTTTAGATAACTGGAAGAAAAGTGTTTAGTAATGGACAGATGAAAATCTGTTATTATTCCCTGACAGAGGTGCAGAGGTCAGTAACTCAAATCAAAGTTATCTGTAGAAGGATAAAAGTTATTTCTTCTTAGAAGTGGGAAAATATTCTGTCAACAGACATTGTTGCAAACCACTGGACCAGGGACTGCTATGGACAATGGTTTCTATTCTTGGAAAGTTTCAGCTAAAAGAGGAAGGGAGACATGCACACAAGTAACTTTGATACAAGGTAGAATGTGATTGATGCCATAGTAGATAAAGCGTTAAAAAAGGGGAGATACATTCTGACAATGCAATCACCGAATGTTCTATGAAGGAGAGTGGTGTCGCTCTAGGTAGGCTTTGAAATATGTGAAAAATTTCATTATACAGAGATGAGAGAGAGAACATTCTGATGGAACTGGGAACAATGGAGACTCTTAGACATGTTATATGAACTCTGGGAGTGCACAGAACCCATGGGGCAGGAGCACTGTTTTTTTGTTTTTTGCTTTTTTACGATATGTTAGAAAAGAGAACAAGGTCAGATAGTGAAGGGCCTTGAGTTGCATTTTATGACATTCAAATTTAATCTCTGCTGGTTTAAGAGCTATTGGTGGTTTTTGAGTGGGAAAATGAAAAGGTAGAAGAGTTTTAGGAAGATTAATTTGCAAAGTGAAGGCTTAGTGTGAGGCACTGGAGGTAGGGTTACTAGTTAGGAGCTTACTAAAACAGCGTAATAAGATAATGAAAGTCAGACTAAAGTGGTAGGATAAGAAGTGGTGGAGAGAGGTGAAGAATGTAGGCTATCAGTTATGGAGTAAAATGTTTTGTATTAATTACTCTTAAATATATATATACATATAAAGTATTTCCGTTTTAAACTCTACCAAGGCAATAGAAGAGCCTACATCTGTCAAAAATCCTAAAAGTTAATACAGATCTGAAGTTTTCATGACTCAATTTTAATTATTTTGTTATTTTTTAGAAACAGGGTCTCACTCTGTCACCCCGGCTGGAGTACAGTGGCTTGATCACTGTAACTTCAAACTCCTAGACTCAAGGGATCCTCCTGCCTTAGCCTCCTATGTAGTTGGGACTGCAGGTGTGAGCCACTGTACCCAGTTAATTTATTTTTATTTTTAATTTATTTTGTGGAGAAGGGGATCTCACTACGTTGTGCAGGCTGGTCTTGAACTCCTAGCTTCAAGTGATCCTCCCAATTTGACGCCCAAAGCATTTGGGATTACAGTTGTAAGCCACTGTGTCCAGCCTCTCAAGCAATTTTGATGAATCATTATATTGTTGTTTTAACTGCTGAAGGAGCAGGTGAAAGTGAGGATGAAATGATATCGAAAATTAATTTCACTATCACCCTTTTTGTGATTAAGATACTATTAGCAGCACTACTCACAATAATATCGATATTTGGCCTTTGGAAATTTTGCTTATTTTTAATTTTTCACTTGTTTCTTATGTAATTTTAAAGAAAAATATATTTTACAACTGAACATTGAGGGAAAGGGCATATAACATGTTACTACTTGTTCAAGCAAAAAACAAAACAAAACAAAAAACAAAACAAAACAAAAACTGTATATAATCTATTTCCAGAGAGGAGTAATACAAAAGAGAAGAGGTAAGACTTTTTAAAAGTAGGCAACATATATCCCTGAGGGTCTTGCTACATCTCCAAATAATTGGTGAATTTTTAAAAATGTCCTTACCATATCATCACCTTGGAGATCATCAAACTCAAGACACAGCACCCAAACACTTCTCTGATCCCATCCTGCAAGAGTGTTTGGGTGCTGTGCCCATGCTTTAGCCATCTTTGCTCATAACCTCATGTCCTTTATGCCTGTCCTGTCTTTCCTCATCTCTGTCTAATACTAGGTTGAAACACTAAAGATTGCTATTTTTGTAGGCAAAAAAAGTCAAATATAATACTTTCATAAAGCTCAACCTAGCAATAGACTTCATGTTAAGCCTAACTCAAAGCTACATCCTTCATGAAGTCTTTTCTGATTCCCTGTGTGCACGTGCATGCTTACATCTTTGACCTCACAATTTGTTTCCAACTCTCTTCATCCCTTCACTTGGTTTCTATCATTATCTATGTACTTATTCCTCGAGCAGAGTTTTACCTCTCTGGGTATAGATCATTTGCCACAGTTTCTAGCAGAGTGTGTTGCACATAATAGTTGTTCAATATATGTTTATTCAATGTAAATGAATGAAACTTATCTGGATCATTCAAACTGGCAAGACTTTACTTGAAGGAACCGTTAATTTTTGTACTCTAATCTCTCAGTGTTAGTCACTCTTAGTGATGGTATATTCCAAAAGTGCAAACAGAGGACTAACTACATTGATACACTGATTAGTTGCCTAAAGATATGTTGCTTCTTTTGTTGTGAAATTTATAAGTACCTAAGGCAGAAATGAAAGGTAGAAGAGATGTTAAAGTTTGTCTACACCCGAAAGCAAACAGTCCAAGTATAATAAGAAAGTTTATCATTTTAGATTGTGGTCACACACTATATTCCCCAAGGGAATGTAAATTGTATTCATTTTCTCCTTATTCAAGACTAAGTAAAAGGTCTGGTAAACTGTTCCTGCTTTTCTTTAGAATATAAAATAGTACCATGAATACAGTTCTCTTAAACTGAGATGTTCAGAATCTATTTGTCAATACACATTAAATAGTAGAATCACAACATTTTTTTTTCATGTTTACTTATTTAGATATTACCAATGGTAACAATTAAGATATTTATATGCTGTCATCATTTATGAGAGACTCAGTGGCATAGTGTAAATTTGATCAGGGCTTTTTAGAAATGTAGTGTTTATTAATGCCATGAAACTAACAATAAACATTTTAAATCTTAAATTTTATGATAGTTGCTAACAAATGCTGTGGAGAAAACTTATAAGGCATGGCTCATATCTACAATATGGGCAACTTCAAACAAAGTAAAGTTAATTTTATCCAACATTTATAAATCAAGACTAAATGTTAGTATACATTAAAATTGTTTTCATGTGGTTTGCTTATTACAGACAGTTCCCTAACACCTTTTCTTCTTATAATCCTGGTTATTTGAGAAAAATTTTAATACATTTAATATAGTGTCCCTATTAAGAGCAATAAATATGTTTTTAATATAAAAGATACATCTTTAAAAAATTCTATAAAGATGTTTTTAAGGACAGGCGTGATGGCTCTCGCCTGTAATACCAGCATTTGGGAAGCCAAGATGAGATTACTTGAGCCCAGGAGTTCAAGATCAACCTAGACAACATAGCAAGACCTTGTCCCTACAATTTTTTAAAAATTAGCTGGGCCAGTGACACACACCTGTAGTCCCAGCTACTTGGGAGGTTGAGGCAGAGGATTGCCTGAGCTCAGGAGGTTGAGGTTGCAGTTAACCGTGATCATGCCACTGTATGCCAGCCTGTCCAGCCTGGGTGACAGAATGAGAACTCTGACAAAAAAATAAATAAAAAATAAAATAAAATAAAATAAGCTTTTCTCCTGCCCTAGCACTTACTTCCATTAGTGATTGTGAATCACTACCATTCAAAATGTTACTTCCCAGATAATACTCAAAAAGCTATCCTCAGAAACAGTTAGGGCTCTGATACTTCAATTTTACTATGTTAAGTGATTTTATTTGATCCAACACAGTAATCTTTATCTAGTCAAGTGAAATTATATACAGTACTCTGATAAACACATTGAATGTATTGAAATAGAAATAGTTCTTAAATCATGCATCTATATCCCCCTCAATATAGATTTGTTCAAGCCCTTGCTTTTAAAGTATGTTAAGCCTTGTTTCTATTAATTTAGTTTGAATGTCTTTAACTTACAAGAAATGCATTAATTCACTTCAATGGTAAATGTTTTTAATCATACACATTCTTCTTTGCTTTTTATTTACTGTTATTGCCTAATTGTTAATAATACAATTTAAAAATATCAATATAGACTGAATATTGCTATAGTCATATGCTCTCCATTGATACTCATAGATTTCGACTGTTTCACAAAACAGCATCAAAATTTTTCAGATATGAGAAAATGCTGGGACAAGATGAGATTTTCTTTTGGCCATCTACAATTTTTATTTAGTACTTGCGCAGGATGCTAAATGTGTGATAATAACAAACAGTATCTAAGCATTTAAAATAATCAACGTATATGATTAGCACTTTATCAATTTAATCTGTATTTGAATAAATTTTCATTCACATTGTTTCGTTTGCCAACGGAAAAATCGTCATACATAAGATATAAATATTTTTTTCAGATATAAAAAGAGTTCCACAATGTAAGCTCAGGATCCTTTAAGACAGACTTAGTATCATGAGGTTAAATTTTTGTTTTGGTTTTTTACTTTTGAGTAGCTAACTTCTACTGACTAATTAGTAATCGTGTCAAACAGAAAATAGCAACAAAAAAATGTCATTTTTTGAAAAGTCAAAATTTCACAGGAAAACTGGTAAAAAAAACTGATGCTCATTTAGAAATCACATAAAAATGGAGCTTGTGGAAGTTCAATTTTAGTCATTTCCTTCAAGTATATATAAAAGGAAATGATATAATTATATTTGGGACTTGATGGTAGATTTATAAAAATTGCAGTTTAGTTAGCTCCATTTGTATAAAGGCTGGATGAAATAAGAAATAATTCATGTTTCTTAAACTTACATAACTTTTAGAGTAATATTTCATTTTCTTATGTTGGAAGTATTTTAGTTTATTTAACATATCACAGAAATAAGCTAATAATATCAGTGACACTAAAATTTTAAATAGAAAATTTTACTTTTAAAAGAAATCATTTTGTTAGTACTTTTTAAAATGAGAGGTGACTTTAAATAATGTAAGTAATTAAATAAAGCTGGTTTTTCAGCCATAAAGAAATTATTTATTTCTTTCGATTTAAGATTTTATTCTTTTGAAAAGATAAATCAGATTTTCCCACAAAAACTTAGGTTTGTGTTCTAAATTTAAACCTATTTTAGAAAAATATTTAATTATCTTATTTTTGCAAGTGAATAAGAAGGACACTAAATTAAAAACTGCTAGAAATGAAAAACTAGTTTTTATTTTATCAGCTAAGAAGTAGTAAAAAAAAATTTTTACTTGTATAGTTTAACTTTTCCCCCTAGTTACTTACCTTTCAAGATTTGCTCGTTGGAGATTAAAATAACATGTGATGCAAAAATTATAGTGTGAAATAAATTGATCTTCGTTTTGATTTGAATGAGTTTGTATATGGCAGCTGTCACCAAGACAGTGCTCAGAGTTAGCACTTCAGTTCTACAGAAATAATACTCCTTCTTATCCCTCAATGAAAAGGAAAATATTCCTTCTTACAGACGTGTGCAACTATGAAAAGGGGCTTCAAAAATTGAGTGAACAAACGATTCCTCATTCCATACATGCCTTTTAAAATTTGCTTTATCCAGGATTTGAGAAGAAAACACCCTAATAAATTCCCCACACCTTTTCGCTGGTTGATGATAAACAGAAAAATAAATTTTAATATTCATTTTAAAGCCAAGATACAACTTTAATCCTAATATATTTAATAACTCTTATCCTCTCTTATTTTATTTTTAAAAATACAGCCATTTAGCATTTCATTGCAAAGGAATATTATTTTCAGATAATTGTAATAAATGTTTTCCTTCTAAGACATAGTTCCATTCTTAATGACCGTGTATAAGTATATCTTACATCTCAATGGATCTGACCCCAAGGGAGAGTACTAAAATTCCATTTAAGGTCAGTATCAGTTCAAAGAGATATAACCAAAAGGTGAGTAAAGGTCAATGAAACAATTTTAAAAACTGCATACATATATATGTATATCAAAATTTTTCTATGTCTTTCTGCCCTATCCTCAACATTATTTTGAAACTTATTTAAATTTATGCAACATTGTTAATAAACTGGATTTTTACATGATTTAGAGTTTCATTCTTTAATGATTTTGGTTTTGCTGCAGTGCTAATTAAAAACAACAACAACACAATTATACAGGATTTACCACTCTATTTGAATTGATAAAAGTGATAGATGTGACCAAAACAATTGTAATAAAATTAAAATAGAGATGTAATAACTTTGATCATTGATGAGCACAGATGCATTGTTCCCAATCTCAGAAACAAATTGGTTGCCCATTGAGATACAATTGGTACCGTTTCATTTTGTGTCTCATAAATGAAAATACTTTCAATAAACATTCAGCTATGAATATAAAGGCCCTTATATTTCTAATCTGTTATTCAGAGAAATAAAGAAAATTCTAAATCACATCCTGACACTCGGCCATTATGTCAGTCTAGCTGCTACTCCAAATCTCCTTGGAACTATTAATCCAACTATGAGTTGTGTTTTTGCCTTATTTTTCGGACCACATCTCAATCAGAAATTGGAGAGGTAATATGAGTATACAGGGTGCATGCTCCAGTGTATCTCCAATTCCATTTGTTAACTTGGATTCTGGCTCCTTGAAGGTCTTGATCTCAAATTCTGTAGTTGGGCCCTACTACTGTGGCTAGCCCTCTCGGATGTGGCTCATCTATTTTCCTGAACTGTTAGTTATTTCCCATTATCAAACTGCCCTGATAGAATATTACTCATCCACTGCTGGCTCTTGGTAAAGCATTCTCTTAGGATATCTTTATAAAGACTGCTTTCTACATTACACATGGGTCATGCCACTAGGTCTACCTAATTTTGAAGACTGGCTGCTCTGCTGACATTATTCCTTTGCTCAGACTAAGCAATAGGACTGACTCAAACTCCAGTGTTCTCCTTAGTGATACTCTGCCAGTTCTAAACATGAGACTGGAATAAGGAATAAAAACAGCATGTATCTTCATTCTAAGTCTACTGTATTATGTCCTTCTCTGACTTGCTAATTAACAAAGGGGACCTTAGATTTAATGTTACTAATATAAATTTTTCCATAGTAAGACAACACCATGTGACCAATTATTACTTGTCTTCTTGGCTTTTTAGTGTTTTGCTGATGTCCCTCTATTTCATCTTCAAAATGTACATAGTGTTGAGCAAACTAAAGAATGTTTCCAGTAGTTATCTTAAACTATTTGATGATCTGTTGCTTACATAAGTCATATACATTACTCAATGCTATCCTAATGATAGGAGCTGCTTCTGGAGTGTACTAGTCTTGTGTTTTAAACTGTGTTTATTGGTGCTGAAATATTTAAGTGTATGTTACTCATGTGAATAGTAAATTTTAAATTCTGCCACAGTAGTCAAAATGCACCTAATTTTAACATACATTAAGACATAATTTCTTATCATGTAAATTACTTTCACATAAAGTAATATTCTGAAATAATAGTTGACTTTGTATAGGTATCTTTACTCATAAAATGCCTATAGCTACCAAATATATATGCACTCCCTAAGACCTGTGTCAAAAACTGAAATTAAAATACAAAAGGGATGGTAGAAGTAGGAAAAAAATTAATGCTGTAGCAACAGTCACTCTAACAATTCAGTCAATGACTTTTCGACCCTCAGAGAAAGGAACTTTCTAAGGCTCAACTAGTGTTGGTGCAAATGAAGATATGTCTTCTAACAAAGTATCTTTAGATATAAAACAGAAGCAGTAAGCTACAATACCGTCAGCTAAAAGTTTTCTGACACACTTTGCCTAAATTGTGGGAATTCACACCACGAATGTCAGCTATCATCTGTAAAGTTCTATAAAAATCCTTCAAAACCCTATAGGAACCCACAAATTTCCACAATTGGCACGGTGGGAATATAACACTTTTTAGCTGAAGGCACTGTATCTCTGGAAGGATCTTTTTATTAAGAGGAACTGGAATGAGTTGTAAGTGCCACATATGGGGACTGGAATAATGTAAAAAAGAACAGCAGTTACTGATCCGTACTTGTAGCACTTGCAAAAAAAAGATGAGATGATAAAGAGCTGGCATAATCATAAGTTCTGTACAATCACTTTGGAAGCGATCTCAAAGCTAACTAGCAAAGTTAATGAAAAAGTTTAGAGATTAAATAAAAAAGGAATTAAAGCAGAACAAAAATTACAAGAGGCCCAGAAACGTTAGGAGAAAAGAATTAAAGGTGACTGGAAAATTGTTAATTAGAAAATCTGTGAAAACATATGTGAAGCAAAAAAAAAAATGCTTTTATGTTTAGAGCTTCATAATGCAACATAATGATCCAAAACATCAGCAAAAATAGAGGATTAACAGGAATGAAAACAATGAGAGAGAGCATTCCACTTGCTCAAGTTGTCAGTCACTTTCAACTGCTTTCCTCTGAAATACAGAGCCACTCCAATTTCAAATGCTTTTGTCCACAGAGAGATCTAAGATCTGCAGGGATTTTATACAAAATGTCACCAACCAAAGGTGTAGGATCTGCAAATTCTACATGTTCCTACAAATAGTAATTTAAATTTTAAGGCAGCCAGAGAGAATAGGAGAAAGAAGGGTAAGATTATATACCCAAATATTTTCATTATGTTTTATGACAATTCACAGCTTAGATTTTCAATATTGTTTAACAAAGTAAGGGTGTGGAAACTGCTTTTGGCTATTTGTGGGGCAAAATATTAACATGAGAGACTGAAGTGTAATATTAGAATGATTTAACAACTAAAGATCTCAAGAAGCAGAAGAATTTGTAAAGATGACTAGGACATTTGGTGTATAAAAAGTTCTGGGCCACTTAGGATGAGTGTTCTACATGTTGATCAAAGAAATTAACATGATCTCTATTGCAATTCTGAAATAACACTACACTACTCCTTTTACAGGATACTTTAATCTTTTATTTTCACACCCCGAAGTTCTGACTTCTAAGGACACAAGAAATTTATTTTCTTCTATAAAACATATTAACATTCTATATAAAAGATTATCCATGTTCAGACTTTAAATATGTGCTTTAATAAGAGGGAGAAAATAATAATCACCAGCAACTTTTATGGAATATTTAGCAAGCAGAACTTTGAAATAACATGGGGGTTAAGAGGATTCAGAATGACATGTAAGAAATGATCTCAAAACTCAACAGTAGGAGACTCTAATAATCAGAAAAGGGGAATGACATGACAATGGAAGGCTTTGTGTATAAAGCCCTCCATACAAAACCAGCTCAGAAGAACATTTATTTTGATCTCTGGAAACAAAACTTGAAAATATAAAAATGGGAATTTTGTTTAACATTTTATAAGTGGGGTGGGAGGCAAATCTGAGCCAACTTACTGAAAATGAGGAGAGACAATTACTTAACAAAAAAAGCAACTGAATTGAACTAAACATTGTGGGCACATCATTAAATTCTCCTTTTGGCCTCAGGTTGGAAAGGAGATAGGAAGTGGAGTCTATCAGTATGAATTCACCTTCCAGGTCTAGTCCAAACGTTTTCTTCTGTTTTCATTCATTTAAGTCTAACATGTGAGAGAAGCAAGTAAGTTTAAATTATTTCTGCTTAAACACAGTATTAATTCAAACTTTCAAAATAGTTTTTTTAAAAGAAGTAAATGTGTTTATAAAATAAGAAACTACAGTAATTTTTATCCCAATGCTATAGAGCTCTGAAAAGCCAGGTGATAAGGGAATATTGGAATTGAAGCGCATAAGGGAAGAATAGTATAAACTGTAATGATACTCAAGTCAGACACTTAAACAAAGTATCCTTTACGTTTGTTCATACCATGGATGATTCTGGGACTCCTTGAACAGTAATAGAAAAAATAACATATTTTAAAGCCATGTACTTACTTTCAATGAACAAATAGTTGATTGAAAAGAGTCAAACAAGTTTCAAAAAAAAAATATTATATATAATCCATACAATTCTACCTGGTTTTAACCTTTCCTATTTTTTGCTAAAATCCCCTTGAACATTCATCTGATTTGTACTGCATAATTTCTAATAATTTTTTTCAATTTGTTTTCAACAAAGTAAATATAATTTAACGAGGTCGGAAAGGATAATCATGTGTGAGGTGATGGGGTCTGCCACCTTCTATTCACATAAACCTGAATGGCTATAAAATACATATTAATTCATTAAAGTTAAAATTAAAACTTAAAAAGTGTTCTCTACTGATATTTAGATAAATCTCTTAGCTCCTTCACAAAGATGAACAGCTTATTAGTTGTTCATTCTTCCTAAAATCTTTTTGGTCTCCCTTCTTCAGGGTTCCAGAAGAATCATGGATTTCACTTGTGTAGGTAGTACTTTGTGAAGTCAGACCACTTCTAATGAACTGTCATCTCCAATTTGATTCTTCATAATCAGTATCTAACTTTTCTTGAATGCTTACTTGATGTAGTAGAATGTGTCAGGGGTTTCATATACTAGAATGTGTCTAAAACTTAGTCTCCATCCTTCAGAGGGTGTTGCTAATAAGCTAGGGATGTCTGCAAAATGAACATGTCTGTATGCATGAGCACACATCTACACATGTGTGTGCCCACACACTTACACATACACACAAAGTTCTGGTTCCCAATAATGGTACAAACAGTCTGTTTTTTAGAAAAGTGTGGAGGAGCATGCAGGTTCTGACAGCAGAATTACTTGGGAAAGCCTCCTAGAAAGATAATACTAGTCTGGTAAGAAAAGGTAGAAATTTAGGCAGGGAAAGCAGAGGAGAAGCATAAAAAAGAAAGGACAAAGAGGCAGACAGCTTGAGGTCAAATAAATGCCTTAGTTTGGCAAAAGTTTTCATTCAGGGGCACCGTGAAAGTAAAAATTGGAGTGGAAGGAAAAGGTTACAATATGGACTGTGAATTATGAATGATAATTGGGCATCTCTTCTTCTCCACAATTAAAAAGAAGCCCTAGACCATATCTTTAACATCTTCTCACCAACCTCAGGTATATATACGTATTTTACTTTGAAGAATTGTATGATCATGGAGTTGAATAAAAGACTAAACCCAAAATATTCAGTGTTTTTCCTTGACTCTAACAATATTTAGGGTACTCGATTCTGCAAGGAAAATGTTGAATTCTTTACGTTCTCTCTTGAGCCTTTCTTCTTGTGTCCTCTATTTGTCGTTGTGGGATTTTTAAGTAGACATGATGCTCCCTAATTTTTCTCTTTGTCCCCAGCATTCTATCAGTCACCCTGTTCTTGTATTTCTTTTCACAGCACTTCATGTATGACTTCTTTACTCTCCACTTCCAGACTTGTGCTTATGTCAGACACTACATATAGTAAGAATTAACATTCTTCCAGTCTCTCCCAATTCAACTCTACATAAGTTTCACTAAGTCACAGTTCATTCAGAACATTTCCAGATTACTCTTCCTAAAGCAAAGCTCGGATTGTGTCAAACTCAATCTCACAATACTAACCAGCTCCATACCTGCTAAAACAAACACCATAGCTTGATATTGAAGTCACTCAACAGTCTGGTCCCACTTCATATATAATATATGAATATATAATATATGAAAATATAATATAAATTATATTTTCCTTTATATATTCTAAATTCCGGTCAAAGCTATTATTAAAAATGAATACTTAGTGTTTTTAAGGCATTTATCTTTAGTTCCTGATTTTTGGTTGGTATTGTTCTATTTGAATTGCTCATTGCCTACAACTTATAATGCTCTCTTATCTCAGGAATTCTTTGTCCCACTGACTCTAAGTAGTGCACTACCTACAAAAAGGAAGAAAATAAGAGGAATTGTCAAGAAAACTAACTTCTAACTTATGGAGTCCCTAAAACAATGTATTAAAATGGAAAATACAAAAAATATTTTTATATTCTATAGTCTCATTTAGGGTAACAACGTGGCTTTGCAATAGGTAACATAAATTAGTGTGTATTTATACAGCACCATAAGAGACACAGGGAACAATTATTATGTTGCAGGGGCACTCTTTTCATTTGCAAGAATCTTATGAGGTAGGTAGTATTATTACGTACCTCATTTTCAACTGAGAAAACTGAGGAAAGAAATGTTAAGGAAATTGCCCAACCCCACTTGGCTATCAAGTGCTGAATCTGGATTTGCAACCCTGAAAATCTGGCATCTGAACCTGAATACTAACACCCTTAGGCCCTACTCCCCTTCTTTACCACATTCAAAATAAGTACCATGACTTCATTTCGGAATACATAAATGTACTATTTCAGTGTCTTATAAAATCCTTTCACTTTCGTTTCATTTCCAAAGTACTTTGAAATGCATTCAGTTATATGCAACCAAATTTTGATGGAGGGAATTAGATCAATGTTTTTTCCTTTGCCTCAAAAAACACACAAAATGGCTTAAAATTTTAAAGTACAAGCATCTTAAAACTTTACAAAGGTGAAGACAGAGAATACTGAAGTGATGATATTCCATCAATATTTGACATCTAATATACAAAAAATTAATGACAGTAGCAGAAACAGATTTAAGAATGAATGTTGACTCAATATTTTACAAGGTAATTAAAATTTTGATTATAATTTATATAATTTAGAAAAAGTCAAAATTTGGGTTCCTTCTAATTTATTTTTTTCAGAAATCTATTTCCAAGAAGCTGAGGAGAGTTTTCCTTTCATCTATGGAAAGTAAACACAAGTATTTTCACATGAACTATTTTATATAAGCATAAAATATATCATATACTATGAACACTTTAACTGTATATAATAGCAGCAGCATATCAGACATTAAAGATACAATGTTTAGATATTGCTTTACATATAGTATTATTTCTCTGAGATATTTCAGAATTAAACTTTAATTAAATTAATAATAACTGAAAAATCTGAAATAGCAATTGTCAAATGAAAAATACTACTAACTTAACAATGCCACAATTTAATCAATAATCAATGCCTGATTATTATTTCAAGTGCTAAATATAATGTTTAATAAACTGTTTTATTAAATCATTAATTTTTTTATTTTAATATTCACAGCATTGGACAATAACATTCAAGAAATACTTATTTACACATCCTGTATAAATGGTTTGTAACAACCACTATACACTGCATATGAGTGCAGGGAGTTGCATCAACAGCTTAAACACTTTTATTATGAACATCTTTTACTTCTCTGAAATAGGTCTCTTTTTAAAGGGGGAAAACAGGATCTAACTCTTGTTTGCTCTTTAAAGTTTTATTGTTTTAGCATCTTATTCAGGAAGTGAGCATTAGCATACTCAGGAGAACCTCTGAAAGTAAAAGGCCTCAAGCTACCCACAGAATGGCTGAAGGATAAAGCAGGATATGAAAACTTCTGTCTGACTGCTCACTTTCCTCATTTTAGAGTACTGCTACTCTCAAGAGCATATATTCATGTTCTTTCTACTTCCAGTTTTATTACTTCTTTTGTATTATTTAATACATCTAAAGACACTTCCAAAAGACACATTTTTCCATTTTGAAGAAGTAATGGTTTGGAACCTGATAAAACACATTAATGTTCACAGTGTGTTTTTTGCAGGTGATAGAGCAAAAGTGCTATAAAGTGATTAAAGCACAGGATGTTGAAGATGTTCATACATCAAGCAAAATAAAACGCTTAAAAAGTAAACACAAATAATATATTGTGAAAATTCAAGTAAAATCAGGCACATAAAAAAGCACATTTATCTTTTGAAGCTTTGACTACTATTTAATGGAAAAATAGAGGAAGAAGATATATAAATGACGGAAAGTACCAATGTTACTTAAATAACTTGCAATTAGAAGTATACGATGTTTAATTCTAGGAAGTATGACCTTGAATAACAACTCAACCTAACAACTGAATGGTGTACACATTTCAGTATTCAGACTGTCATTTTTTTTCCCTCTGAATTCTAAGTTCTACCAAGGTCAACACTATTTAGTAAACAAGAAACTGATATGCTTGACACTACTGAATAAGGCCAGGCCTTTTTTAAAGTGTCATACACATTTCTGAAATCTACAAAACATCAATTTTTAATACGTCTACTCTCTCAGCTCCATTAAAAAAGATGGTAGGGGAAAGATTTTAGAGTAATTAATGATATAGTTAGCTGCTAAATATTAATAGGAATCGTAGTCTTGCATAAAATATAACATATAAACCTTGCCAATACAGACGCACCAGTAATTAAAGTTGAATATGTAATTACACTGATTTATAAGACAGGCAAAAAGTTACACTTTACTAGCTTCTATGTAAACTGTGGGTAACAGTTAAACTTTGCATTTTACGGTTTATAAAAATGGGCACTATCTTGACTACAGTTCATAAATGGTTTAGAGACCTGTAATAGTAGTAAAAATTATGACAACTTATTCCATCATGAATATTCTTATTGCACCATACAAACCAAACTGTGATAATGACCCAGAAGATACAGATTCATCTTAGACCCTGTTTAACGCCCAAGAGAATGTTAGTAGTACTCAGCATTTGTAGGGGACTGCTAGAACAATAATTATAGGGTACTTGAGAGAATCTAAAAGATGTATTAAAACTGATTTTGATACACTTTTTCATATTATGAATATGGTACAATTTAACTCCACTTAAACTTGTATTTTTAACATATACAAAATTAAAAACTGCAGAAAAACACGACATTTTAGAGGCATATGAATACAGTTTTTTTTTTTTCTGTTAGGGAGTCTATTAACAACACTTACATGTGTGGCTGAGGTGAGCAGCCCGGACTGCTGTTCCCATTGCTGTCGATGTGATCC
>NW_007245799.1:42640-42960 GCF_000164805.1 Carlito syrichta | reverse complement strand
AACCTCAATTTCTCAACCAACTCATTTTCAACAAAGTCTCCACCAACAACCACTGCAAGAAGAGAAACTTTTCAATAAATGATGCTGGGACTGACCACATGCAGAAGATTGAAACAGAACCCCTACCTAACACCATACACAAAAAATCAACTCTAAATGGATCCAACATGTAAACATACAACCTCAAAGTAGAAGAATTGTAGGAAATGCAGGAGACGCCTTTACAGAAATTCGAGTAGGCAACCAATTCCTGGTCAAAACCCCAAGTGCCCATGCTTTAAGAGATAGGACAGACAAGTGGGACCTCATTAAGCTGAAAA
>NW_007245799.1:7092-42039 GCF_000164805.1 Carlito syrichta | reverse complement strand
AGAAGGACAAACATATGAAATTCACAGCAACTTGGATGGATTTAGAGTCTAAAATACTCAGTGATCTATCACACAAAGAACAGAGTATCACTCATAAGTGGACCCTGAACATTTAACATACTATATGAAAGAGATTGGCAGTAGTGGGATACTGCCAGGTGAGAGGGGATACAGTATCAATAATGGTACTTTACCTCAAACTAGGAAAAGGAGAGACCAAAGGGAGATCCAAACGTTACCTACATGATGTCCACTTGTATATCTAACCCTGAATTGTATCCCACATCTTTGAAAAAATAAATAAGCAAAATAAGTACATAATATATTAGAATTATTCATTTTTTTTCAAGTCACTAATACTTGATAACAAGTATATAGAACTCATGGCCTTATTTTATTAGTGATTAGTTTTTAAATATTGATTTAATTTGTTTAAGGACTATAGTTACATACAAAAATTTTATTTCTTTTAATGCAAATAAGCTAATTTTGTTCTAAAATATCAATTTAATCAAAATGTTCATGCTTTTGGAATATATTTATAAAACATTTCATTTTATTCAATGTGTGCTTATATCACTTCTGTCTTTCATAATACTATATATTTGTGTCATTTCTCTAGCTCATCCTAATTTATTTCCAGAGGTTTTTCTATTTTATTAATTTTATAAAGAATCAATTTTTGGCTTGATATTTCCTTTCTGTTTTACCTTTGTTTTTTATTCCCTTACAATCTGCTCTTTTTTCAACTTGTATATATTCCTCTCTCAATACATGGACCTTAAATATTTTAATTTATGATGATTACTTTATACATTATTATAGTTCTGTA
The DNA here is from genome assembly GCF_000164805.1 of Carlito syrichta. Lineage (NCBI taxonomy): Eukaryota > Metazoa > Chordata > Mammalia > Primates > Tarsiidae > Carlito > Carlito syrichta. Next base: position 41,207 of record NW_007245799.1, on the reverse strand, counting down.
TTTATTTATACTTAATCAGTATATCCTTTGCAATGGATTGAATGTTTATGAGTTCCCAAAATCCATTTGTTGATATCCTAATCCCCAAGGTGATGATATTGGAAAATGGAACCCATGAGAGGTGATAAGATCATGAGGGAAGAGTCTTCATGATTAGGATTAGTGACTTTATAAAAGGGACTCCAGAGAGATAGTCAGATACAATGCGAAGGCTCTGTCTATGAGACAGAAAACAGTCTTTTACAAGACATCACTTGTAGGAGTGCCTTTATCTTGCAATTCTCAGCCTCTATAACTGTCTGAAGTAAATGTCTGTGGTTTATAAGCTACCCAGAGTATGGTATCTTTGTTATAGCAGTGTGAAAGGACTAAGACATCCACCAAAACCCTTCTTATTTTTACTTTATTACAAAATTAAGACATAAAATTTTTTCCATATGTTTACTAATTTTCTGGCTCATATTCCTTCTTATGTTACAGATCCTCTTTAGGGAATAATTTTCTTTTTCCTGAAGTATATCATTACAAATGTATTTAATTAGGGATGGCTTATTGTAAACTTTTTGGTTTGTTTTAAAAATATATTTATTTCACCTTTGTTCACAAAGGTCATTTTAATTAAGTATAAAAGTCCAGGTTGCTAGTCATCACCTCTCAGATTTTTTAAGCTATCTTTGCATTTGTATGTTTTCTTTTTTTATTTTAAAGATGTGGGATACAACAATTTAGGACTAGGTATATTGTTGGGGTTATCAGATTCTGATTATGTTTTTAAGAACATTTTAATTCCACTTTTTTGTATCTTTTTACACTTATTTAGTTGAATGTTGCTTTATTTCTGTTCTTGCTACATTTTAATTAGAAAAGAATTCAGGGCAAAAGATTGCATTTCTCAGAACATATTTGGATAATCTAGTAAAATTCAAAAGTAGGTAACTTTCTAAATAACTTATTTTTTAATAGTCTCCTTTGGTTGTGGTTGTTCAATGCAGTTTCACCGATTTAGGAAGAAATTATTATAAAATATGAATTATTGCAATGTATTCATGAGAACTTCAAAATTTTATTTGCTTAAAAATCTTTTAGAAAATAAGCTCTAGATTTTCTAGAGCAATCTCTGCTTACAATATTCTGCCTTGTCACCCTACTGTATAGTATAACCATGCATCTAGATTTTAATTGTAGATCTATATTCAGAAATTTTGCAGAGTCAGTGAAAGTTGGGTCTAGCTGCAGGCACTCAAAAATAATTTTATCAGCCAAGATAGTTTTGTATTCATAAAAATAGAAAATACTATTCAGTGTTTCTGCTCTTCTTATATGTGTGCAATCACTTGGTTCTAATAAATTTTTAATGATTTTCAAATCATAACAAATCATGTTAATGAGTATGTATGTTCATGTATTTAAAGGACAACTGAAAGAACAATTCACATCAAAATGGAGCTACTCACAAAAGTAAAACTTATAAGATTACAAGTTAGTGTTTAATTATAGGTTATTCTACTGATACTACCCACTTGCAATACATTGGGCCATGATATTTGGAGATTTCCTTTGTACATTAAGGCTGGGATCTGATTGACATAAACCTGGAATTTTAACTTCTGCTACAGAATCAGACTAAGCTTAGCAGACTTTTCCAATCTCCAAATGGAGCTGATTCATTGATAAATTGGGAATTTCCTGGGTGGTGTGACAAATTTCTAGTCTGGATGATTGAATATTCTCTTGTTCTGGGTCTTTCTGCACCTTGGAGACAACAAAATCTTCATGTGGGTATGTAAGTTAGCCCATCTACTGAAAGATCTCCAAAGCTACTAGTTTTGAGAGGAACCTAGAATAAGAGAAGGCTCTGCAACAGGTCCAAGCTGTGGTACAAGAAGTTCTGCCACTTGGTCCATAAGATCTAGCAGATACATTGGAGCTTAAAATAGTAGTGGCAGATGAATACTTGTTTGTGGTCTTTGTCAGATCCCTATAGGTTAGTCACAGTTCTTAGGACTTTGGAACAAAGTCCTGTGGATAACTACTCTCCTTTCAAGAAGTAGCTTTTGAACGGTTACTGAACCTAGTAGAAACTGAATATTTAATCATGGACCACCAATTTACCAAGTGACCTGAACTTTTCATTATGAACTGGGAGCTATTTAACACAACAGTCATGAAAGTAACCATACATAGCAGCACTCCATATAGAAAGCAATGTACATACCTTAATTTTAAAATATTTAATTGCTAAAAAATGTTAACAAGTATCTGAGCCTTCAGTGAGTTGGAATCTTTTTGCTGAATGAGGGTCTTGTTGAGATGTTGATGGCTGCTTGCGGATAGAGGTGATAGTTGCTGAAGGCTGGGGTGGCTGTTGGTAACTTCTAAAAATAAGACAAGATCGTTTTCTACATCAATGGACTACTCTTTTCACAAAAGAGTTTTCTGGAGAATGTGATGCTATTCAATAGCATTTTACCTATGATAGAATTGCTTTCATAATTGGAGTTAATTCTTCTTAAACCCTGATGCTGATGTACAATTCTAAATCCTTTGTTGTCATTTCAACAGAGTCCATAATATGTTCATGAGATTTCATCTCAATAAACAACTTTCTTTGCTCATCTGTAAGAAATGATGCCTCATCCATTCATGTTTATCATAAAGTAGCAGCAATTCAGTTACATCTTCAGGCTCCACTTCTGATTCTAGTTCTCTTGCCTTTTTTTTGAATCACATCTTCAGTTGCTTTCTCCACTCAAATGTTGAGGGGAGTCACCTATGAAGGTTAAATTTTATCCTAACTCCTGCTAATGTTTATATTTTGACCATTTCCCATGAATCACAAATGTCCTTAGTGGCACCTAGATAATGATTTCTTGTCAGAGGGTTTTTAATTTACTTCATCCAGATTCATCAGAGAAATCACTAAGTATGGCAGTACAGTTTTATAAAATGTATTTTATAAGACCTGAAAATTAAATTCCTTTATTCCAGAAGCAACTGAATAAATGTGTTAGAAAGCATGAAAACAACAGTAAGTTTGTTTGCACATATCTATCAGAGCTCTTGGGTAACTAGGTACATTTTTAATGAGCAGTAATATTTTAAACAGAATCTTTTTTCCTGAGCAGTAGGTCTCAACAGTGGGTTTAAAATATTTAGTAAGTCATGCTGTAAATAGACGTACTTTCATGTAGGTTTTGTTGTGCCATTTATGGAGCATAGGTAAGGTAGATTTAGGATAATTATTAAGGGTTCTAGGATTTTAGGAATGACAAATGAATATTAGCTTCAACTTAATGTCATCAACTGCATTTGACCTAACAAAGATGTCAGCCTACCCTCTTAAGTTTTGAAGCCAGATATTGACTTGTCTTTAGCTATGTAAGTCCTATTGGGCATCTTTGTACAACAGGAAGTGATTTTGTCTACACTAAAATTCTGTTGATTAGTATTACCACCTTCATCAATAATCTTATCTATGCCTTCTGGATAACTTGCAGCAGTTTCCACATCAGCACTTGCTGCTTCACCATGCAATTTTATGTTGTGGAGTCAGCATTTTTTCTGTAAACTTCATGAACCAGCTTCTGCTAGCTTCAAAGTCTTCATCTGCAGCTCCCTTACCTCTCTCAAAATCAAAGAAAATTAGGACCTTTCTCTGTATTAGGTTTTGGCTTAAGGAAATTTTGTGGCTGGTTTGATCTTCTATCCAGATTATTCAAACTTTCTTCATATGAGCAAGAAGGCTGTTTCACATTCTTATCAATTATGTGTTCACTGGATGATCGTTTTTAATTTCCTTCAATAACTTTTCTTTGCATACACAACTTGACTAATAATAGTGCAAAAGGTCTAGCTTTCCAGCCTATCTTGGCTTTCGGCATGCCTTCCTCACCTAGCTTGACATTTCTAGCTTTTGAATTACAGTGAGAGATGTGAGACTCTTCCTTTCATTTGAGCACTTAGAGGCCACTGTAGGGTAATTAATTGGTCTCATTTTGACATTGTGTCTCAGGAGATAGAGAAGCCCAAGGAGATGAAAAGAGATGGGGGATAGCTGGTTAGTGGAGTAGTCAGAATACACACAACATTTGCTTATAGATTGTGTGTCATCTTACATAAATGTGGTTCATGGTACCCAAAACAATTACAACAGTAACTCCAAAGATCACTGATCACAGATCACCATAACAAATGTAATAATAATGAAAAAGTTTGAAATATTGTGAGAAATACCAAAATGTGGCAGCAGAAAAGTAAAGGAAAGAAATCAGAAATAACTTCAAGGTTACCATATTTGGAAATGTGAAAATCTAAGTCATTTTTTTAACAGCATAAACTTTTGAGCATGGGAAAAGCTATTAGCTGACATTAGCCTTAAGTAAGAAGAAAGGGACTTAGTTAATTGACAGAATTATCAGAAAGTATCTTTCTTCTGAAAAGTTAAATCACTTCTGAAATTACATACGAATATGCATTGTATAACCAGTAAAAAATAAGTACTGCTATTTAAGTAAATATATTATCTTGAAATTTCTGCTTCTGGTTATGGCAATGTTCTGATACTGGACTTGCCCTCCATCTATAAAGAACTAGAAGCAAGACAAAACACATGAAACCACTGCTTTTTTTACTCTAAACCATAGACAGTGATGGAATATAATTCCCAACATAAGGAAACAGAAGAGACATTATAAATGTTATAACATTAAAGCCGTTACCTCATCTTTTTGTCTGTGGGCATATTTTTGGATTGTGGGCCATGGAGAAGGAACATAAACAGGACACTATGTTCTAATTTAGGTTATAACCCAGAGGGTGGAGATTATAGAAGCAGAGGGGATTTGACTTTATCAGGCAAATCGGGGGAGAGAAGCAAGTTATGCAAGGAAAGAGCTCCTCGCCAAATCTACTGATATGTCTTTAACTCTAGATGAATATTAAGCAGCATAATTGCAGGGTAAACTCTATATCTCTATGAACCTACTGAAGACCAAACAAACATGATTGGACTACAGTGAGTAGAGAGAGCATGATGACAGTCAGAGCTTTCAGTGGAGACCCTGAAGGACCAAACTTTAATAGCAGCCCTAATGTGGAGGTGACTCTAGACCAATCCTACCAAAGTTTTCTAAAATCCTGAGATGTATAATGATGACCCAGAGTAATTTAACTACCTATCAAATAGAATGTAAATATATAACCAAGAAAAAAAATCAGTTAGTAGAAACATACCCTAAACTATCAGATGTGATGAAATTTGCAGGCAAGACCTTGAAAACAGCTACTATAAGTGTTCCTTAAGATCAGAAGTAAAAAGTTTATGAAATAAAAAGAAAAATGGATGGTTTGGCAAAGCACAAAATGGAACCTCTAGAGGTGAAAACTACAATATATTAAAATTCACTGGAAGGGGAAAACAGAAGAACAAACAGTGTAGAAAAGAAGATCAGTGAATATAAAGACTTTGTGATTAGAACAAAACTATTTAAATTGAAGCTCAGAAAGAAAAGAAAACTGAATAAAACATGAAGAGAGACTCAGTGACCATTCAGACCATATAAAGTGCTCATATGCCTATAATTCAATTCCAAAAGGAGAAAATGAAAAGAGCAGAAAAAAATATTCAAAGAAATGATTTAAATACTTCAAAATTACAAATTTTGAATCCACAAATTCAAAACACTCAATAAATCCTAGCAGAATAAACAAACAAAAAATATTCCAGAAACATCAATTTCAAATTGATTTAAATTGCTGAAAATCATTGATAAAGTTAATATCTGAAAAGTAGCCAGAAAGTAAAAATGTACTATTTACTTTTGAGAGATTCTTACTTTATTTATTTATTTATTTAGTTATGTTGGAGTTTCACTCCGTCATCCAGACTGGAGTGCAGTGGCTGCTCGCAACCACTGCAGCCTTGACCCACTGGGCCCTGGCTATCCTTCCACCTCAGCCTTCCGAGTAGCTGGAATTACAGGCATGCACTACCATGCTCAGTTGATTTTTGATTTATTGTAGAGATGAGGTCTTGCTACCCAGGCAGGTCTCGAACCTGTGGGCTCAGGCAATCCACTCATCTCAACCTCCCAAAGGCTCAGGATTACAGATTGAACCACCGAGGCTGGCTTGAGAGATTCTTACTTTAAATAAAAAGGTGGATAATACTGTTTTAACATAGACTATGAAGAGATGTGATATGAAAAGATAAGATATGGTATGATACATGTTAAAATTCTACAGCAACTACTCAGTTATACATTACATATAGCTCTGATCAATGATTATTCCATATTTATTAGATTTAAAAAATCAATCCAAAAGAAAGAAACAAAAGGAATAAAGATAGAATAAGTGAATAGAAAACAAATAGCCTATTAATAGTTATAGTAAAGGAAATTTTCTAATTACTCTAATTAAAAGGTAGAGACTCTCAGATTAGATAAACAATAAAACTCAACAATATACTGTCTTTAAGAAGCACCCTATCTTGATAAGTACACAACAATGTTAAAGTAAAACGATGAGAACACATATTCCATGCAAACACAAATTTCAAGAGAGAGGAAATAGCATATTAATTTACAAAGTTGACTTTAGAAAAATGAATATTACTAAGAAAAGAAAAAATAATCATGATAAGGGATCGATTAATTATAATCACATAGCAAAACTTAATTTTAATGCAGATAGAAACAACTTTATTTATATATAAACTTATGCATATGTAACAAATACAGTACATAGTACAGAACTAAAGAAAAACAAACAACTTGGGGATTATACTGGAGATTATACCTCTCTACTCTCAGTAATTAACACTAAAAGTAGGCAAGAAGAGTCATTAAGAATATAGAAGACTTTAATTTAAATAATGTATAAAGCAAAGGATTTATAAAACACTGGATCCAATAACAGCAGGAAATAAATTTGTTACTGGGCATAAAACATTCAACAACATAAAATATATGCTGAGGCACAAAATAACTCAATAAATTTGAAGGATTGCACATTCTTTTTGTTTTGTTTTGTTTTTTTGAGTTGGAGACTCACTCTGTAGCCCAGACTGGAGTGCAGTGGCATGCTCCTGGCCACCGCGACCTCAACCTGCTGGACTCCAGCGATCCTTCTCCTCAGCCTTCCAAGTGGACGGAACTACAGGCATGCGCTACTACGCCCAGCTAATTTTTTGATTTATTGTAGAGATGAGGTCTCACCAAGTTGCCCAGGTGGGTCTCGAACCCCGGGCTCAGGCAAGTCACTAACCTCGACCTCCCAAAGCACGGGATTACAGGCTGAGTCACTGAGCCCAGCTGGATTGACATTCTAGTGATCATTTTATCAGATCACAACAAAATTATGTGAGAAATAAACAATATCAACAACAATAAAAGTCCATCAAATTTGGAAATTAAACAATATACATCAAAATACTCATGATAGAAGAAAAAATCAAAATAAATATAAAAAAATTTAAAGATAATGACTATGAAAGTATCACATATAAAAATGTGTAGAGAAACTAAAACTGCTAAATTTTTGTTTTCAATTATAACACTAGAAATGGATGCATTTCTAAAATCAATAATGTAAGCTTGTATCTTAAAAAATCAAGTTGCAAGAGAAAAAATTAATCACAACATAACTAAAAGAACATGAATAATGAAGATAAGAGCAGAAATCAAAAGACTAGACAGTGGGGCAAAAGTAAAAACCAATAAACAAAAAGTTTGTTATTTAAAAAAAAAACAATAACCGGTTAATCTCTAACTAAAGTTACAAGAAAAGAGAAGGCAAAAACTACTAATATAAGAATGAAAATTTGTCATCCTACAGAAACTATGACTGTTACAATGAGGAAGGAGGAATATTATGAATAATTAACACTAATAAATTCAACAATGTAATTGGAATGAACACATTCCTGGAGAGACAAAAATCACTAAAATTGACACAAGAATCAATAGAAAATATAAATACTTCTGCTACTAGTAAAGAAATTGAACTGGGAACTTAAGAACTTTCCCACAAAGGAGACTCAGGACTATAATTTCACCAGTGAATTTTAGTAAATATTCAAGTAAAAAGTTATTTGAAATCTACACAAACACTTTCAGAAAATAGAGGGAAGAAAATGCTTCTTGAGTCAGTTTTGAGGATCAGCATTAAGAGCTTGATTGAGAAAAGGACATCCTTGATGCAAAAATCAGGCAATGACATTATAAAGAAAGGAAACTACAGACTTTATGACTATATGTGCAAAAATAATGGAAAATTCATTTAATAAATTTAATAAACATAATTACATATATGAATTTTATCCCAGGATCTTCACACTGAAAATTATAAATCACCTCTGAGAGAAACAGAAAATGACCAGCAATTCTATTCCTAGGCAACTATCCAATATTTATGAAAACATGTATATACACAAAGCCTCATGGATAAACGCTCATAGTGACGTTATTGATAAATAGCTGCACAGTAAAATCAAACTAAATTTTCATCAACTGATGAATAGATAAATATTGGCATAATAGCACATTGCAACAGTAATCAAAGGAATAAAATAAAGAACTTTGATAAATGGAACTTACATATATCCAGAAACATCATTCTGAGCAAAACAAGACAGAACCCCCCCAATAAAAATACAAACTGCATAATTTTATTTATATAGTTCACACTCCCACCAACAGTGCAGAAGTGTTAGCTTTTTGCCACACCCTCTTCAGCAACTGTTATTTTTTGAGTTATTGATAATGGCCATTCTGACTGGAGTTAGGTGGTATCTCAGTGTGGTTTTGATTTGCATCTCCCTGATGCTGAGTGAGGTTGAACATTTCTTCATGTGTCTGTTGGCTGCTCAGATGTCTTCCTTTGAGAAGTGTCTGTTCATATCTTTGCCCATTTTATAATGGGGTTGTTTGTTTTTATCTTTTCAGCACATTTGAGTTCCTTGTAGATCCAAGATGTTAAACCTTTGTCAGACCTGGAGTTGGCAAATACTTTTTCCCAGTCTGTAGGCTGTCTCCCTGCTCTCTTGATGGTTTCTTTGGCTTTGTAGAAGCCTGTCAGTTTAATGAGGTCCCACTTGTCTATCTTCTCTCTTATGGCCTGTGGGTTTTGGGTTTTGTTCAGGAATTGGATGCCAGTTCCAATTTCTGTGAGGAAATGTCCTTCATTTTCTAAGGTTCTTATAGGTTGAGGTTTTACACTTAGGTATCTGATCCATTTATAGTTAATTTTTGCGTATGGCGATAGGCAGGGGTCCTGTTTCAATCTTCTGCAAGTGGACAGCCAGTTTTCCCAGCACCATTTACTGAATAGGTTCTCCTCTCCCCGTGGCAAGTGGTGGAGGCTTTGTCGAAGATGAGTTGGTTGAGAAATTGAGGTTTTGTTTCTGGAAACTCAATTCTATTCCATTGGTCTATATGCCTGTTTCTGTACCAATACTAAGCTGTTTTGATGATTGTAGCTTTATAGTGAAGTTTGAAGTCTGGTAATGTGATGCTACCTGCTTTGTTTTTATGTTTTTTCTTTTTTGCTGAGGATTGTTCTGGCTATTCTTGGTCATTTGTGTTTCCATATGAATTCCTATGTTGTTTTTTTGAGGTCTGAGAAGAATGTTGCTGTAATTTGATGGGTATTACATTAAATTTGTAGATTGCCTTAGGTAGATGGACATCTTCCCAATGTTGATTCTTCCAATCCATGAGCATGGGATATTTTTCCATTTGTTTGTGTCATCTTTGATTTCTTTGAGTAGTGTTTTGTAGTTTTCATTGTAATGGTCTTTCACGTTTCTGATTAGGAAGATGCCAAGGTATTTCATTTTTTGTGGCTATTGTGAATGGAATTGTGGTTTTTATTTGGGTTTCTGTTTGTTTATTATTGGTGTAAAGAAATGCAATTGTCTGTTATAACTTTTAAAAATAGAATTATCTGATAGTATTCTATTAAATTGATATTCCGAATAACTTAACTTTACTACAGACTTCTAAATTTCAAAACTTAGAAAAGAATGAAATAAAATCAATCCCTGAAATTCTGATTAATACCCTTTAGTTGCTAACAAAACACCTCAGGATAACTAGTCATACCAAACATCAATTGGCACTTTTCTTATATGTTAATTTTTAATTCACTTTTAATGTTGATCATTTAAGTACCAGGCAGACAGAAAGTTACTATAACACTAATTCAAAAAATATATACAAGGTGTTTTTTAAAAATATGATTTACCACAGTTTTTCTGAAAGGAGGAAAATCTTCATTAACAAGGATTAACAGGATTTTCAATAGAAAGGAAGACATGTTGAAGTTAATAGGAAGCAAGGATTTTTCTTTAACAAAAGGAAGAAATGTTAACCTGGTTCAAATTGCCATTTAAAAAATTTGCACTTCTGTATATCATTTTTGTATCTTCTAAAATATCTTTCTTTTCTAAAATATTCTGACTGGCATTCAGCATCTTTTATTTTTATGTTATCTCATGATTTTTTGTTGCGAGACACTTTAGGATATTTTTCATAAAATGTGTTCAGTTTAGAGCCCCAGGTTTATTGTATTTTTACAGTAATACAGCATTATCTTTGCTCTCCTTACAAGAACAAAAATATCTTGAAAGAGTAAAACTTCCCAAGGTCATTGGTCTGTGTCTTTCCAACTCCTCAACCAGGTATTCATTTTACTTAGTTTCTTGTCAGTGCTCCATAATATCCTCCACATCTGTCTGTGCCTTTGCTTTTATTAGCCGAAAATGCAGCTATAGCTTTAGTGTCATGTGTACTATAAAGACAGGATTTTCAAGAGATTTGACAACTCTCATCATTTCCCAAAGTATTCTCAATGTAACACAGAAACAGTTTATTACTGTTAAGTAGTGACTGTCTCTCCAGCTTGAATAATGAGGTTCTCTAGGTCAATATTTTATACATTTAAGGAAGCATTTCTCTTCAGCTTGGCACTAAAACAATGGGTGTCATAACACAGATCTATGTATTATCAATCTCACATTCCACCATAATCAATCTAATTTGTGGGCCGGGGAAAGTGCAATATGCAATTGAGTTAAACCAAGAATTTTCTTCTACCAAAATGTTTATAAAGGAGCATTAAAAAATTATTTTCAGAGATGAGATCCTACTCTACAATGTAGGATAAATTTAATATTCTGTAAAAAGTGTTCACAGCTGTAAGTGATTTACCTATGTTACTGGGAATGACACAGTCCTATCAGGTATGAAATTCCGAAGCCTGAGCTTCACAAAGTCAGTCTGAGTAGTGAGATGGGAGAAAAAAAGACAGATATGCACTAAAAAAGTCTGGCTCCTGAATCCAACGTCTACAAAACACACACACACACACACACACACACACACACACACACACCCCAAAGCACAGCACGAAGCATGTTTTATAGAATTATTAAAAATCAAAAACTTGCCCATCTGTCGTTTGAATATTTCATGACAAGAGACCATTTCTGGAGAAGTGTTCTCTAGCTGATCAGATAACAGTGGGTTTTAGCATGGAATAAATTCACAAACTTTTCTCAAGAAAGAGAATTTAGCCATTTCAGTCTAGAGGCCAAAGCGTACATCTGCATTGATCCTCTTGCCAGCAAAAAGCAAACTCCTTTGAAACATCACATTTGTACCTGTTAAGACTCTGTTAAGACCTGTTAAGACACCTGTTAAGACTCTGCCTGCCCTTGATTCCATTTTGTATCTGGCACTATTGCAAGTGTACTCAACTGAAGATTATTCCATAGCATAAAGAAAATGTACCTTGGCTAGAGATGAACATGTATTTTTTTTCTCATATTTTTCTTCTTTCCACATACTGTGGTCCTGTTGCTACAGAAGAGGAAAAACTCATTAGAGTTAAGTGTTCTCAGCTTTAGGAATTGTTGATTTTGCTCACTTCAGTGGGGAAACATTTTATTTTTTTATTTTTTATTTTTTATTTTTGAGTTGGAGTCTTACTCTGTCCCCCAGACTGGAGTGCAGTGGCCGCTCCCGGCCACCACAGTCTCGATCTGCTGGGCTCTGGCGATCCTTCTGCTTCAGCCTTCCAAGTAGCCGGAATTACAGGCATGCACTACCATGCCCGGCTGATTTTTTGATTTATTGTAGAGATGAGGTCTCGCTACTGAGGCGGGTCTCAAACTCGCAGGCTCAGGCAATCCACTCACCTCAGTCTCCCAAAGGCGCGGGATTACAGGCTGAGCCACCCAGCCCAGCGGGAACCATTTTAATGTGGACTTTGACCTGTATTTTTCCATTGCAGATTTCTGCATGATCAGACTGACTCCCATGTATCTTTTTGATCTGATTCAGAACTGGCAGGGGAAAGGTATGATTGGCACTTCAGAACAAAGCACAATAATGTTCTCTTCATTCTTTATAATTCCCTTTACTTCTCATATGTGGCAAATTGCATTGCACCAAGATGGGAGCACCCATATATATTCTATCCCACATGTGAGTCCATGTTCTTTCCTCTTGAACTTGTGTAAATCTTTAAAATGTCTTAAGTAGAATTTGGTGGAAGTAACTATTTATAATTTTCATGACTAGTTTTAAAAGGTGATATGACTTATCTTTGTCTCTCAATACTTGCCTTTGGAACCAGACTACCATATTTTGAGGAAGACCAAAACTTATAGAAAAACTGCACTTATGACTTCTAAGCAACAGTTCTAGCTAAGTCTCAGCCAACAGCTATCATCTACCAGACATGTGAGTGACATGCCTTTACATTATTCCAACTTTTCCAGATGAAGTCCAGAATGTTCTGAAAGAAATAAGCCACCTTCACTATGCCTCATACATGTTTCTGACTCACAGAAACCATGAGACATAAGAAATTATTGTGTTTTAAGCCACTAAATTTTAGAGTAATATGTTATATAGCAATCAGATAACTAATATAGGCCATCACCTCTTTTAATCTCTTATCTAAAAATTATTAAGGTATTTATTAAAGATACAAAACTGTATCTGCTAAACTATTATACCAGGATCTATACCTTACGTCTTTCTCTCAACCACAAAACTTTGTCCCCTGACAAAACCTATCTCCAGAGTGACCATCTCAGTGTCAAAAGAAACTGCCTCTTATCCTTGAATTTTCCTATCACAGTATCTGTAGAAATTTTAATGAAGTAATCATGCACTTCAAGATATATTGGTTTGAGACCTGAGCAAATAAAAGTGTGCCTCAGATGCCTCCAGAATAACCTTGTCTGTAAAAATATCATGGGCCTAGTGACCTTGCCCAGAGCATGATATGTCACTCTCCAGAGCAGTGTCCTGGAAAAAGTCAGAGAGCTGATGAGGACCTCTTACTCCTGCACTGGCGCTGGGTACCAGAAGCCTGAACACAGTTGTCCCTGCACACCCTTAAGTACACATACTATTTAGATTAATACCCAAATGAAGTTCTTTGACTCAGGACTTTCTCTAAAAACTAAATAAACTCGAGCTAGAAAATGAAAGGATATTGTTACATAGTTAAAACTAACATAGCTGTATATATGTAAGAATTACAAATACCATAAAGTGATGGTTTCTAGTTTTTTTAGTTGCAGAATTATTTCTTCAAATAGAATATTGCAATGAAGAACCCCACAAATAAAATAGATGAATGAATCGAGTCTAAAGAAGCAGCTAGAAATTGAGAGCTGCTTGGACTCTTTCTTCCCTACCCAATTCCCACTTCAGAGGTCTTAAGGAATAGATGCAGAAATCTTGCTGAGATTCAAGAGATATTTGTATACCAATTACTCACTTCTTCTCACATACAAAATCAGCACAAAAATATCATTTAGTATGTCTGGGGACGTTGTCTATCATTTCTAGGTGGGCTTTCTCCTCTGTTCTTCAGATTCTGCCCATTTTCTGTGTCTCTCACACAAGAACAGATTGAGGAACTTGCATGCTAATAATAAGGACCTTAATCATCCATTTTCTAGAGTTCTGTTTATCTCTATAATTGATCAAAGGACAACGTTTAAAATCAGAGTGATCAGCACAGCTATGAATACATTGGTTTTATTTAGTCAGCTCCACAAAAAGAACAGCTGATCACTATTAGTGGGGAAAATATTCTTTCTCATGTTTGACCTCCCTCTCTTCCTTATCTCTATGATTCAATCATTCCCCCAAGTTCTATCAGTTTGATCTCATCATGTTTGCCACCTCCTACTTATTCATATAAAACTGTTATAGTCTCTGTCTTTTGCATCCTGACCTCCCTGCTTTCAATGCCCTACCCTTTCTACTTCCCAAAAATTGATATCAGAATAATTTTTCAAAATCATTATGAGTCCCTGCTGTTCAGATATTTGTTTCATCAGCACCCACCCCATTGTCTTTGCTCTCTTTGCATGCTTGGCAAAACTTTGCAGCCTCTGATACATAAGTACAGTTTTCATTATGACCCATTACAAACCCTAAATGCCAACCCAAACCAACATCCCCTTATTCCTCAAAAAGAATTTTTAAAAACTTAGAGAAATTCATTCCCTAAAAGAAAGTATGAGGAAGAAGAAAGGATGAAGAAAGATAAGAATTGTAATTTAAAATTAGTAATTGTATTAGATAAAAATATATTATCAAGTTAAATGAGTTTTCCCTGAGATTCTCAAAAAATCAAAATGAAAACATGGTCAGTGTCGAAATTTATAGCATCCATGGCATCCTCATAATAAAAATAGACCTGCACTCAGGGGATCATATCTACCGATTTTGTGTTTCACCACCTTCCAGAGAAATAGCGTTTCTTTTGTAGTAATAATAAAAGTAATATTATTACCTGCAACAAATACAACTTATTATATACCCAGCAGTGTGTTTATGTTATTTAATAATCACACCAACCTAGGGGATAGGTACTATCTCTTCTATTATCATCATTTAATAGATAAGGGGATTGATGCAGAGAAAACTTAATTAACCTGTCCAAGGTCCCACAGCTGGTTAGTGGTTCTGGAATATCAAGCCAAACAGTCTGGATTCAGAGTCAAAAGTCTCAACTATTACTCCAACCCGAATTAATAGGCTCTCATGGATAACTGTTGAAATAATGGACTAGAAAGCCATATGTCTATTTTGTTCCAGCTCTCCCATGTAGAACGCTGTGGGAAGCACTCAAGGATGCTAAATGAAATGATGTGTGTCCACATTACCTTCTCGCTTGTCATTCAGTCATTTTGTTCCCTGTTCTTTGCCTGTTACTGTGACTCCTGTGTCTGCCTCTGAATATTTTTGCTACATCTAGTGACTATTTTGAACAGTTGAGGCAAATGAGTTGTGCTGCCCTGATGATCCCACCCTGCCCTGCCCCCGTGCTCTACTGTGCTGACTACCTCAATTCCATTGAGGCCCAGAGTTCCAATAAGAGTCTCTCCTACAGACATCTTGTGCAGAACCCAACAGTCCTGCCGTAGTCCTGCCTTAGTCTCTCTTCTTCCATCATGTCCCCGGTCTTTCAGCTGTGGAGAATGTCTGTGTACCTGCCACTACAGCTACCTCACTAGAGTCTTCAAAACTTCACACAACTGAGAAAATCTGAGAAGGTAAGAGGTGAGTTTGTTGCTGTTGTTGTTTTCTCTGATCCTCAGTTATTCTCTTTAAGAAAAAGAAAAAAATTTCAAATAAATTGAGACTGTCTCATGTCTTGAGTTTGATGACCATGTTAAGAAGAAAGCCAGATTTTTATCATCTTTCTACTCAGAAGGAATCACTGATTTTATGTAAAACCTCTAAATGGGTGAAATCTCACAAATGTTCCTTATTCCTATTTTTTGCTCTATTTCCAAAGTGCCCAAGGGCATAAATAGTGTTGAACCCTTTATTAGATATTTTTCTAATTCTATTTTACACAATTTCTCTATTCTAATTTACACAAATTTTAATTTTCTTGGGTTCTAACTTCCTACATGATCTACAACTAAGCCCAGTAATAAGATAATGTCTGTGATAGAGCCTTGATACCAGATGTGCACAGGATTTCTATTTTAACATTATTTTGTGGTTTCTCTCCATGCAGATTTAATATTAAATGCAATTAGGAGGCATACAATATGTTGGTACTTAAATTAAACCATCCAGAAAGAAAGCACTAAAAAGCATGTGTGTTTATATTAAAGTAATAATACTGTGTAGCTTTATATGTAAGATAACGATCTTGTTGAGAATTTACTATGATGCTCAATTTCTGAGTTTAGTGTCAAAAGCTCAAGAATGAAGCTTTGGGGAAGCCTTCATCACTGAAAAGAAAATGTTAAAATAACATCGTGTTTCTCATCTTTAGTTTTATAGGTGTGTTTCTGCAAAATGATATCATAATTGCTTCTGAGAAGAAGTTATTTAGGTTTGAAAAAATATATTAATGTGAGAATTGTACTTAAAAATATAAGAGGAACAAGGCAATACAACTATACTTAGAAGAATATAAATAGTAAATATAAAATTTAGTTGAAGATAACCCAAAACATTTTCTGAATCAATATAATTTTATGTATCTCATGTCAAGTATATACAGAAAATATAGAAATATGTTATATAAAATAATCATTTTAGTTCAGATGCTTCATTTAAAAAATAAAAAGCATAATGTATTAACAGACAGCGCTAAATCTTATAAGCAAAAAGTTTCAGGTACTTGAGTCAGGAAATGTTGCTGTATACTGTAATCCAAATCAGTCCAAATCTCAGTGGCATGTCATAATAAGAGTTCACTTCACAAATAAATTCCACCATGGGTCCAGGTAACTAGCTCTTCAAGGCAGCATCTAGGCCTTCTGGGCAGCATTCCAAGTGGCTTTAAACTTATGACACCTACCATAGCCAAACAAAACTCTTATATCACTTCAATCCAGATTACACTGGCCAGTGAAAGCCACATGACAACCCACACCATCAAAGGAGGTAGAGAAGAACAATTCTTTTTGTGTCCAGAAAGAAATTTTGGTGAATAGCCATGATGTCTACCATACTAGTTACCTGACTTTTCATCATAGATGACCAAATGGAGTTTTGTCTCTATTAGCAAAGTCAAATTGTAATCAGTGCATGTAGAATGAGAATGTGAATTATTAAATGATTTTCCTCTCTGATGTCATCACGGCATCATGGTTGTGCAAGTATACATGAAACACACACCAAATATTAATATAAGTAATATCTGAGTTTATAAACAGCTTATAAAATATTAAATAAATTGAATTAACCAGCCAAAAAATATTATTTGACAGCCCATATGGAATTTAGCAGTTGTTAATATACTTGGGGTATGAACAAAGCCAAATAAACTATCACAGGCCGTCAATAAAAACCTGGACACAGATGATGAAGTAAATTGGCTAATAACAGAAATGTAGAGATCATCTTGGTTTATTTCTTAATCTGAACAAAGGTTATTATCTAATTAAAGGAAACCACCACAACAATGTGCTAATGTAGTCCAAAAAGTTCAATTGCATAACACAAAGAGCTGCTTTATTTCAGGTTTATTAACAGAAGTCAAAACAGCTAAAGAGCCAGAGGTTTGTAGGGTCAACATGGTCCTTCTGTGTCTGTCCTATCCAACATACAACTTTGCACTACCCAGCAGTTTTTCACTTTAATTCATTATACATGCAGATGAATCATGTCTTGTGGCTCTTTGATTCTATAACAGTGACCATTATTTTATGAATCTTGTGATTGGTAAGTGTGTATTGTCTAAGATCATGGAGTCTGGTCCATGAGAATATCAGGGTTAAGGAAAACTGCCATTTTCTTCTTTCTTCCCAAAAAGGGACTGCCTGCTCCTTTCCCAACTGGATTTACTTTCTACGGACCTTTTTTCCAGATCCAAGAGTTAAGCAATTTAGCCCACTCTGATATGAGAACAAGGTTGGATAGATAATGAAAGCCCATAGAAAATCACATTGCATCAATCTAAATTTACAGTATTGTAGAAGCTTGCTATATTTATTTTTTTAAATTTGAGCAATTCTGAAAGTTATAAAGTAAAAGTAAAATCTCTCCTTTATCTCTACCCTAGTCATATTCCCCAGAGCAAACACTTCATTCTAGAAATTCAGATAGGGCAGCATAGAGGACTTAAGTGTGACATTCAACATTATGAAAATACTTAATAAAAGTATTGGGAGAAGAATACAGGATTTGCTATCTTTGTATAATGTGGTTGTAAAGAGGGTGAGTACTTTGCTTTAATTTTTAAAATTGTAATACATGAAAACTATTATATAAAGTGCAAAATAAAAATAAAGTTTGAAAAATGTTGTTAGCATAATTGGTAATAATCACTATTAAATGAGAAGGAAAATACTTAATAAAATACATATAAAGTTACGTGTAAAGTCCTAGTCTTTCCCTAAAAACAACCAATTGCCAAACCTTCATTATAGGTTCAACTTTAATATCTCTTTAGTCCGATGAAGATTTTACTACTACAGATCTCACCAAATGCTATTAATTTAGAAACTCCATAAGGCTTGTTCATTACTAATTTTTAATGCTCTTAAAGTTGGACACCACCCATAGGAGTTTCCAGTGAATTAGTCTTAATAGCTCAACTGGTGAGTGTAACTAGCTTTAAGTAATTATTGCAATTTTATAACCCACAAGCATTTTACTTGATTTTTCTCCTGATGAATCAGTTTAGTTCTAGTAGTCCATCTGGCTTTTGTTCAAAGGTTTTAACTCAGTAATCCAGTATTAAGATGTGATTTCTCTTCTCTTGTCCACGGTCATCATTGATTCTGTATTGCAAAGAGATTAATCCTCCAAACCCAACTCGGTCATGACATTCCACCACTCCAATCATTTCTTTGCTGTTGTGTGTAGAATAAGGTCCATTCTACTCATCAGTGTCTATACAACCCTTTTTGCCTCTTTACCAGCTTCATCCAGTCCCACTCTCCCATCTGTTCACTGATATATCTAGCCATACTGGTATGCTTTCAGAGAAAATATATGGGACACACCAACTTACTGTACTGCATTGAACAGATATTTTCTAAATAGTACTCTAGTGGCTAGATATAGCTCTTGTCTCTTCAAAAGTTACACATCTTATTCTTCACTGTTTACTACTTGAAGAATCAGCAGCAACTTAATACTGGGCCTTACAGCATCATATATTTTAGTCATTTTTATGGTCTTTCTAGAGGTATCTGCTATAATGTTTAAGTGGAAATGGATTCAGTTTCTGCCGTACAGCTTATACTGTAAGTATATGTAGGCATTCATTTACTATCAAGAAGGAATTTAAAATATGCATTTGTGAGATTATCAGCTTTTAAAGTTTAGGGTTCACAGATACAAGGCTTTACAAATAGAATTGAGTTATATAAAACTAGAAGCCTGTACCATTATTTTGCAATTAATTATTCATATATACTAGCCTTAATTATTTAAACCAATTTACCTGTTAACTATACTTTCTAAAAATAATGTTCTTTATATGAGAGAAAGCTGTAACCCAGAAATATTCTTAGCTGAATCTCTCGCTTCTCCTCAGGGCCTCAAGAGATTTAATGTGTCATTCTGGCTCTTGTAAATACCCTAGCTACAACTCTTTTTATTATGTTCTCATATAATCTTCTCATGTCAAGGGTCTTCACTCACTTGGAGCATACTTTTGGGCTTAGACTGAGACTCTACAAACTCAGCACATTTCTGTATTGTGTCTTTGAGACCTATTACTGGGAGACACTTGAATAACTGACACAAAACAGCTATTAGATGACAAACAAAGGATTTGAGAGACTGGTTTGATATCCTTCCAAATAAATTTTAAAATCAGAACTCAAACACTACTTGTAATTAGAGGAATATATATTTTCTTTTTAATGTTTTTGCTATATTATATTTTTGTTTTATTTCAGGAGGTCCTAATGAACCTGAATTGTAACAATTTCTAACATGATTCTATTTATAGGTGACATGATTGTGTGAGTGTGTGTATTCACACACACACACACACACACACACACATATATATAGAGAGAGAAAATCTGAAGGAAGATTTAAAAGCAAAGCAAAACCCAAACCACTAGATGGTTAATGGATTTCAGCACTGTCTCAGGATAAAGGGTCAATATAAAAAATTAATTTCAAAACTATACGGTAGCAACATAAAAACAGGCATATAAATTAAACATTAATACTAGAGTTTATAAAAATTAAAACTCTATCCATGAAAAGACATTGCTGAAATAAATTTCAAAAGCAATCCACTGACTGGGGGAAAATATTTCACACTATATATATCAGACAAAATATGCACATCTAGACCTGTATTGTCCTCCTAGCTAGCTATGTGTGCCTTTTTAAATTAAACTTTAAATTGAGTAAATTAAATAAAATTAAAAGTTCAGTTCCTCAGTCATACCACTCTTATCTCAAGTGTCCAATGGTCATATGAGACTTGTGGCCACCATATTGGATGTCATGTAACGTTGTACTGGATAGAGGTAATCTAGGTAATATTAAGAAATCCTACAAAGAAATTATTTAAACTGCAATGTTCACAAACTGAGAATGACCTAAATTTATGGACAATAGATGAATGGATAAACAAACTGGCAATTTTACGTAATACATATCACTCACCAGTAAAAAATGACACATTTCTCATAAATATCAACATGGAAGAATTGCAAAGATCTTATGGTGAGCCGAGGAAGCTGGATATATATATATCCTCTAACAAGAATTATATTATATATATTTACCATATAATTCTTTTTAGAGGAAGGTTAAGAACTTATTAAACTTATTTATGGAGAATAAAATTAGAGCAGTGGTTACTTCCAACCACTACTAGAGGAATTGACTGGAGCAGAGTATGACAGAACTTTTGAGGACTGTAATAACCACTACACACACACATGTACACACATGTAACCAGTAAATAAGAGAAGGTAGTCAACGTCACTGCATATCAAAAGATTGCATATTAATAACACAAATCAATACCAGTATGTATCTAACTAAAATAGCTTACCTTAAATAATATAGATATTATGAAATATTGATGAAGAATCATGAGTAATTGGAAAATACCTATACTGTCTTGAGGATTGTAAATTGGCATAACCACTTTGGAAAACAGTTTAGCAAAATCTAGTAAATCTGAATATATGCAGACATGGTGAACTGCAAATTCCACACACAGGTATATGCTTCAAAAAGTTAATATATCATTTCTCCAAGACACATGTATAAGAAAGTTCATAGCAGCACTATTTGTATTAGCAGTAACCTAGAAACAACCTAAATGTTCTTTAACAATAAAGGGGGTAGAGAATATAATACTAGCACAATAAATTTCTGTACAATAAAAATGAAGAAATAAAAGCAATGAAATTAACAGTCAAGCTATATAATTGAGCAAATTGCAACTACTTGTGTCAAAATATTTGAAACACAAAAATAAAATGTTGAGTGAAAGGACTCAGAGAAAATGCACATACTCTAAGATACCATTTATATAAGATTTAAAATCAGGTAAAACTTCTATGGTGCTAAAAATCAGAATAATAATTATTATTATTTATTTATTTATTTAGTCATAATCTCACTCTGTTACCCTGGCTGGAGCACAGTGGCACAATCATAGCTACTGCAACCTGGACCTGCTGGGCTCAGGTGATTCTTCTGCCCCAGTCTTTCAAGTATTTGTGACTACAGGCATGTGCCACCATGCAAGGCTATTTTTTAATTAATTGTAGAGAGGAGATCTTCCCAAGTTACCCAGGTTGGTATGAAACCCCTGGGTTCAGGAAATTCTCTCGCCTCCACCTACCAAAGCACTAGGATTGCAGGTGTGATTCACTGCGCCCTAATGTGATTGCCTTTTGAGGACAGCAAGAACAAAAAGTGGGATGGGAAGACCCTGAAAAGCTGATAATCTGTTTTTGGTCTGAATGCAGTTACATGGTAAATTCACATTAAGAGATCTCTTTACTTCTGTGGAGTTTTGATATGCATTGTTTTCTCTGTGCATTTTACACATTAAATGTACTTTTAAAAAACCAGGAGCTTGTGTTTATCAAAAAACACCATTGAGAAGGTGAGGAGGAAAAAAAGAAAGAATGGGAGAATATATTTATATCACATATAGCCAAATTTTTGCATAAGTAAGAATTTATTAAAAGTTACTTATGAGTTACTAAATAGGTCCTGTAACACACATTATCTCAAATAATCATTGCAACATCCCCATGTCTAAGCCCATTTTACTGAAGAGGAAACTGAAGAGGTTTAGAGGGTTTGAGTGACTTTCCTCAGGTCACAGAGATGGGATGACTGCAAACTGATTATCTAATGCTTTTAAATTACACTGTAAACTATTTAAGGATTTGACAAGTCATACCTCAAGTCACTTATTATAAAGTGTTTCCTAAAATTTTATAATATACTTAAAGAACCAACACAGATTTTTAAATGTACATACAGGTAATGTATTCCTTGAAGTACAGAGAGAAGCAGTGTGGTGTATCAGAACGTATAAGCTTTGGAGTCAGATGGAATCCTGGGTCCATCATTTACTGTGTGATTTCACAAAGTAACTTCAAAACTTGTTTTCCTTGCTGATAAAATAGCAGTATTTTTTTTCTTTATTTTAAAGACGTGGGGTACAATTCATGGTATGTATACAAATGTTCATTATACAGATACTCTTGTTGGTGAAGTGTGCCCCTCCCTCCCCTGGCAGTTTCTCTCATCTGCCAATTTCACCCCCCCGCACTGGCAATTTCCCATTTACTGAATGACCATATTTTAATCTACTGAGAACAGTGCCTGGCACTGAAATGAAGAAAATACCTTTTTATATGAAAAAAATGGTAAATACTTATAATGAATATTTTTTGAATCTCAAAGATTCTGAAATATTGACTATTATGTGATTATTTTACCTTCAGAGATAGTCACAATCTACTATAATTTGGTGTGTAATTTAAGTTGAAGCTTAGTAATATATTTGTACATGAATCTGTTCCATAATATGTAGAAAAGGTCCACTGTACAAAGATAAGTGATAGGCAACATGTGTAAGAAAAACAACTGTTGGAAATAAAAACAAAATTTATTTTAATTAAACTATTATATATGTGTGTAGCATAATTTATAATTGTTTAAATTGGACATTATATTTTAATTTTTAAATAAAAGCAACATAAGGACAACCCCCTCGTGTCCCCTCCAACTGTGGGAGCTTTTCTGTCCTCTCAACAAATCATGCTTTCTCAAAAAAAAAAACCCTGAAAACATAAAATTTAAAATGAATAAATATCCTTGCCAATGCTTGTATTTCACTTTAATGTGCCACTGAACCTGGCATCCTTAAATCATAAAGGGCAACTGAAATGTTTCAGTTCATTTTCATAACATTTGAAATAAAAGGATATATATATATGTTCAGTCTTCAAAGCTTCAATGTTTGGAAAGGAATTTAGGCCATCATTTTCATTTCTGGAATCTGGTTTTAGTGTAGAAATTTCGGACATGTTATCCCTTTCCAAATGAATTAAAGTACATATTTGTGTAGCTACTTTTGAATACATTTGCAAAGAATTATTCAAAGTGTTTATTCAGTGAATTATAATGCCAATTTAAAAAGCCAAGTTTTGATTCAATTTTTTCTAGTGTTGAGACACCGACTTTCTCTCAAATGATATTAGCAAATTGGTGTCTTTCATCAGTTAAAAGCATCTTTTGGTGAACCATGCCAACACCATCATCCAACCTTCCTGTATTATTTCCTGTATTACTATTAGATTCACCAAGCAAGGCTTGAACTCACTGTGACTTAAGTCATAGAAGACTGACTACTTGATTCATGATGATAATGACCATGCCCATGACTTATTTCATTTTTACTATTTTACTCCCCCCAAAATGATTCCTTCTGAGCAATACAATGAAGAGAGCTATGTTCAAATCTATGTCATCAATAATTTAATTTTCATAACCAGAGCAACACCAATAGCTACCAATGATAAGTAACTAGCTGTTGTAGTTGTATGTAATAATTTTGACTGGTTTATAATGACTTGTCAAGACACTTCTTAACAGATTTAAAAAATGATTTCTTTTGTTGTACTCATTAGGTTCACTAGATCAAAACACTCTTCAATCACATTGTTACAGGTTGAGTCACAAACCCCCAAATTCATGTTAAAGTTCTAACCACAAGTACCTCAGAATGTAGTTACTTGTTTAGAAATAGGGTCATTGTAGATGTAATTAATTAATTTGAGATGAGTTCATACTGGAGTAGGGTGGGTCCCTAATCCAATATAGATAGGGACCTAATAAAGATAGGCAATGGTAACACAGAAAAGCACACATGGAGAACACCATGTGAAGACTGGAGTCATGTTTCACAAGCCAAGAAACTACCAGAAGCTAGGAAAGACATTTAAAATAAGCCTTTTTCTAGTGACTTCAGAGGCGGGATAGCCCTGCTGATACCTTAACTTCAAAATTTTTACCTCCAGAACTGTGATACAGTAAATTTCTGGCATTTTTTAAAGTCACTCAGTATGAAGTACTTCATTATGACAGCTTTAGCAAGCAAATATACATGTCATATACCTATTGACACTATTAGTAAAATTAGGTAATAGGAATTAGCTGAAATGGAAGGCACCACAAATTATTTATCTTTTTTACTTAACTCCTCTAAGTTAATCTGTTATATACAAAACTAAGTGCAGGAATACTGCTAGTTAAATTATCTTTGACAATACTTCTTTAGCTGGCTCCATGGCTCAGCCTGTAATCCCGCACCTTGGGAGACTGAGGTGAGTGGCTTGCCTGAGCCCGCAGGTACGAGACCCACCTAGGCAACTTGGCAAGACCTCATCTCGGCAATAAATAAAAACATTAGCTGGGCATGCTACCGCGTGCCTGTAATTCTGGCTACTTGTAAGGCTGAGGCAGAAGGATCACCAGAGCCCAGCAGGTCTAGGCTGTGGTGGCCGGGAGCAGCCACTGCACTCCAGTCTGGGTGACAGAGTGAGACTCCAACTCAAAAAAAAAAAAGAAAATACTTCTTTATGTTTGTGACACATAATTCTTATGTTGCTAAGTCGATTGTATTTCTTAAATTTCCAATGTAAAAATATGGTGTCATTTATGTTTCCAATTATCAAATAATTTTATTTCATAGTCTTGTCATTATTTCATTTGCATTCTAAAATAAACACTGAAATAATGATGATTTGTTCAATTTCACTGGTTTGTATCATATATCTTTTCTGAAGTGTAGTTAGAGTTGTTACTAGAGATTTGTTTTTCACAATGACATGTTTTCAATAAAGATACACTCTGCACATTAAACAGGTAGGAATATCTACACTCCCATCAAGAAAATGCTTACTCTAATTTTTCTTGCAACATGTGGAATACTTGAACTATATATATGCCAACTATTGATAGAGGTATAATTTTTTTGAGATTTATATAAGAAAAAAATTGGTCAGGTGTGGTGGCTCATGCCTGTAATCCCAGCTCTTTCGGAGGTCAAGGTGGGAGGAATGTCTTGAAGCTAGGAGTTCAAGACCAGCCTGGCTAACACAGGAAGACTCCAATTCTACAAAAAAATTAATAATAATAATAAAAAAAACAGTAGCCAGGAGTGGTTACTGTAGTCCCAGCTACTTGGGAGGTTGAGGTAGGATGATTACCTGATCCCAAGTGTTCTAGGTTGTAGTGAGCTATGATCATACTAGTGCATTCTAGCCTATACAGGTGAGACCCTGAATCGAGAGAGAGAGAGAGAGAGAGAGAGAGAGAAATCTTTGCCCTGTAATGAAAAATGGCATTTACCCTCACTGTTCTACTGTTGAGAGACAATAGGGTATGAAGTAGCCTCTAAAATTCATGTCCCATTTAAAGGAAGTGTCAGACGTTAAAATCCATTGATCTCCTTATGGCATGGCAGATCTGCTGATTTCTAAATAATGAAAATTAAAAACACATCATGGAGAATATAAAAAAAGCAGCATATCTTTGGCTCATTTTTTGACCTCTTGACTTCCAGTTAGACACTGGATCTGTTGGCTATTTCCACTATGTACTCACTAGACTCAAAATACCCAGGTGTTTTTTTATTTGTTTGGTGTGCTTGTTTTTGAGCCCGTGGCAGAAAAATCAGAGCCTGTATACTCTGGATTACATCCTTCAGGTCCCCTCCCCTAGACACTCTGCTGTGAGCCCGATGTGTATAAAGTGCCTGTGCCTGACGATCCTCTTAGGGAAGGTCAAAGGGTACCAGAGCACTACCTGTGGATTATGGCACATGAAGAAAGGGCTCAGCTAAGGAAGGGCAGGGCACTGGCCTAGGACTCCAAGTACTAGGAGGGAGGGAGAGCACCCTCCTCATCATTGGGCCTGGAAAAACTACATAGTCCTGGACTGGAAGGAAACAAAATGGGGCACCATTAAGCATGGAGCCCTAAGAGGTGGGACTGGGAGATGGGTAGATTTTATATGCCTGTGTGAGGGAAGGGGACATGGAGTGGAGGCTCTGGGGATCTCAGAGAGCAGGAGACCACTCCAGCACTTATTCTTGTGCACCAGGAGAACTACCCAAGCAGCCATCTGGAAAACTTCCTGTATCCCCCTCCTGTGTCTTGACAGAGCACAGGAGGTGGCCAAGGCACTGATGTCAAAGCTTCCTTTCACACAACTTGGCTCCTGCTTCATCTTGACCTGATGATTTGCCCTTCATCAAGTTCTTCTTCCCCACCAAGAAGATGAGTGTGTCAGAAAGAAATATCCATTAAAGTTTGTCTTTTCTTGTAATTGTTACTTCGGTGCTTGAATATCGCCATTGTTATTTCCATCCAGACATCTACTGTAGAAACCTTACCATTGTCATAATCTTTACCTTGCATATACAAACAATACTGTGATTTCTATTTTGCAATTTTAAATCTCCTCTCTCCTTGAGATTTTTTACCATTTTATACATTATCATGAAATGATAATCTTCTTAATTCTTCTTTTTTAAAAGTCTTTTAAATTCAATTTTTCCTTTAAAGAGGACCAGAGTCCTCTTTCTGAAACACAAATTATATATATGTACATATATATGTATATATGGGACCCCAAAAAATCCAGAATTGTCTTTTTGGAGGGCAGGCCCCTTGTAGTACACTCAGAATTCATTACTGTTTGATAAAACAGTCAGCAAAAGCTTTATTTGGAAGTTTTAAGAAGACTGTGCCACGATTTGCAGAAGAAATGTCCCGAGTTGTGGCAAACAGATAAATGGTTATTCCCCCATGACAATGCACTTTCTCATACCACACTGAGCCTTCAGCAGTTTGGGACCAAAAACACGGCATGACTGCTGTGCCCCCACTTCCTCCTCACTGGATTTGGACCTGAGTGACTTTTTTTGTTTGCTTGTTTCCTCATATGAAAAAGTCCTCAAAGAGAAACGTTTCACTAATGTGGAAGAGGTGAAACAAAAAATGGGAGAAGAGCTAAAAGGCATCAAAATTGACATGCTATTTTTTTTTCTGAGTTGGAGTCTCACTCTGTCACTCAGGCTGGAGTGAAGTCACCCTGCTGGACTGGTGATCCTCTTCCACCTCAGCCTTCCAAGTAGCTGGAGCTACCAGCATGCACTACCACATCCAGCTAATTTTTGATTTATTGCAGAGATGAGGTTTCACCAAGTTGCCCAGGCAGGTCTTGAACCCACAGGCTCTGGCAATCCACTGACGTCAGCCTCCCAAAGTGCTGAGATTACAGGCTGAGCCACCGAGCTCAGCTTTGACATGCTATTAAAAACTGTTTTGGAACTTCCAGCAAGATGGCAATGGGCCAACCTGGTCTATTAGAACCCCCACAAAGGAGAACCCAGAGGATTTCTGGCTCTCTCCCCAGGAGCTGTGGATCCCACTGCCAGCAGACTTCACATGGAGCTCAGCCATCGCCACTGCTGGGGAATCGTGGAGGTCTGGACAACCACTGCAGATGCAGACACAGCAGCTGCTGGCACTGCCGTGGCCTCCATGGCAGCCATAGTGCATCACAACATCTGTGTCTGAGGTGATCCATGACTTCAGTCCTTGAAGCTGCTGCAGGCAAGATCTGCTGGAATTGCTGCCACCTCTGCTGCCACCATGACATCCTGCTGGCTGTGGGTCTCCTTCCGTGTGCCCCGAGGCAGGCTCCCATCTCTGGCCTCTGCCTGGCTCCTGTCTGGCTCCACCCACTCTGGAGTGGTGAAATACCATCACCTGCTGGAGATTCAAAGTAACAACAATAAAACTTGAAAAACAGACACAGGCCTGATTTGAGTGGTGACTTGAGGGTGATCTGAACTGTCCTTCACAGCAGGCCAGGGGCAACTGACCCTAACTGTGAACAAATTTACCAGTTTGAGAAGACAGCTAGAAATCAGAACTGAAAGGACATTGGACTTAAACAAAAAGTCTCAGAGTGTGCCCGATTGTTTCTGTTAGTTTAATGACTTGATTCTATTCCTACCGTTTTGTTCTTTTTTTTTCTCTTCCTTTTCTTCTATTTTCTCCTCTCTGTAAACCATGTCTTTGTATAGAGGAACAACACACCAATAAGGTGGTTGGGTAGCTTGTAAGTTAGCATCATTGTATGTTTCAGTTTTTTTTGTATGGGAGTTGGTTAGTCTGTAGCCGTGGTCTATTGTTTTTATCTGTTTCAGTTTAGGTCTCTCTCCACTTGTTGGTGCACTCATCTGTTTCCCTCCTTACTCCTCTCTCTCTACCCACCTCTTCCCCCCACTGTCTGCTCCATTCTCCTCCCTCTGCTAACCTCATTTTATTTCAGGGAGTAAATCTACAGCCCCACTGCATGGACAGATTCCAAGGCAGTGGGAAGTGTGTTTCAGATTATCCATACACCTGTCAGCGGATACCAGAACCTGCAGATAGATTTTGAATCACAGCTCCCCCCCTTAAGTAAATCTCAAAACTGGAAAAAGGACCACCCCCAACCTACAGTGCAACTCCAGAATTGAGCAAAGTAAGAGGGCATACATAAAGAATAATAGGAGATTGAACAAACAGAAGTAAAAACAACCCCTCTGCCCCTGAATAACAGAATTAAAGAAGATGGTGACATGGAGGGAATGAAAAAGTAGGGAGGGAAAAAATGCACAAATGAAGAAAAACCAAAAGAAGAATGTATGTCTCACACAGACCCCTGGGAAGTCAAACACTGAGAAAAGAGACTCCAGAACACAAAAAATGAAGACCCTCCAGAATGAATGGTCACATGCAACAAACCCAGACATCAAGATATTAATAGAGAGAATTTTAAAAATTTAGGAGAGATGAGGAAAATAGGAAGAAGCTGATGTCAGAAATAACAGCAGTAAACAATACTGTGATGGAAAAAAAAACAAACAAACTAATAAGCAGAGAAAGCAGAATTAACCAATCAGAAGATAGAAACTCAGAGCTCGAAGACCAAAACACAGAACTAACCCAAACTGTCAAAAGCATAGAAAAGAAGCTCAAAAAGATAGCACAAAACCTTCAAGAGATGAATGATCACTTCAAGAGAGCGAGCCTAAGAATAATTGGCATTCCTGAGGCAGAGAGAGAAACAAAGGCCACACTAGAACAAACATTTCATGAAATCATTCAAGAAAACTTCCCTCATCTCATCAGGGATGAAAAAATTCAACACAAGAGATTCAGAGAACCCCTGCAAGACAACAAATGAGAAGACCAATTCCCAAACAAATAATAATTTGCCTAAACAAATTAGGTATAAAAGAAAAAATCCTAAAGGCATCAAGAGAAAAATGTCAGACTACCTACTAGGGAAGACCAATTAGAATAACAGCAGATTTATCTACAGAAACCCATCAGGCTAGGAGAGCTTGGAGACCTATCTTCAAAGTTCTAAAAGATAAACAATTTCAACCAAAAATAACCTACCCATCCAAGCTAAGTTTCATCAGTGAGGGAGAATTGGTATCTTTCCCAGATATCCAATCCCTAAGAACATATGCTGCCACCAGACTACCTCTACAAGAAACACTTAAGAAAGTATTGAACACAGAAAAAAGGAAAAAAGAACAACTTTCTTCACAAGCATACAGGTAAAAGATTAAAAGCACACATGATCCAACTCTAAAACCGAAATAAAGACAACACACAAACAGGAAGAACAACAACAATTCTGTAAGAACATTATGATAGGGATCAACTCTCACATTTCAATAATTTGTTTGAATATGAACAGACTAAATGCACTGCTGAAAACACATAGAATGGCAAAATGAATAAAATATCACCAGGCAAAGATCTATTGCCTTGAAGAGACTCACCTCACTAGAAAGGACACTCACAGACTCAAAGTAAGAGGATGGAAAGCCAATTTTCAGGTGAATGGAACAAAAAAGAAAGAAGAAATTGCAATGTTAATCTCAGACAAAATACCCTTTAAGCTAAAAATTTTTAAAAAGATACACGAGGTCACAACTTAATGACAAAAGGTTCAATCCATCAGTAAGAAATATCCATCCTAAATGTATATGCACTGAACATAGGAGCACCAACTTTCATAAAGCAGCTCCTAGGTAAACTAATAAAGATATCGACTCCAATACCATCATAGCTGGGGACTTTAATACCCCACTCACAACCCTAGGCAGATCACAAATAATCAGCAATGAGATATGAAACCTCAATGCGACTCTTGATCAAATGAACTTAATTGATACCTACAGAATCCTCCATCCAAAGACCGCTGAATACACATTCTACTCATCACCTCATGGAACGTACTCTAAGAACAACCACATATTTGGCTATAAATCAAGCATAAGCAAATTTAAAAGGAATGAACTTTTGCCATGCACCTTCTCGATCACAGTGGAATGAAAATAAACATTAACACCAAAAAGATACCCCCAAAACCCACAAACAAATGTACGCTAAACAACATGATGCTAAACAACTCGTGGATCAATGATGAAATCAAAACAGAGATTAAAAGACACCTGGAAACAAGTGAAAATGAGGAAACATCTTACCAAAACCTCTGGGATGCCATGAAAGCTGTAGTAAGAGGGAAATTTATATTCCTACAAATGCACATGAAGAAAATGGAAGGAGCACAAATTAATAGCCTAACAAGCCACCTAAGGATGCTGGAAAAGCAAGACCACAAAAACCCTAACTTCAGCAGAAAAAAATCCATATCACCAAAATGAAAGCCCACATCCAGGACATAGAAGGCAAAAATATAATACAAAAAAATCAGTGAAACAAAAAGCTGGTTCTTCAAAAGGATAAACAAGATCAATGGTCTCCTAGCTAGACTCACCAAGAAAAAGAGAGAAAAACCCAAATAAGCATGATCAGAAACACAACAGATGAAGTCACATCTGATCCTGAAGAAATACAAAAGATCATTAGAGACTACTATATACACTTGTATGGAAGCAAACTTGAAAACCTTAAGGAAATGGAGGACTTTCTGTCATCACATAACCTGCATAGGTTGAAATAAGAAGAAATTGAGACCCTAAATAGACAAATAACAACCAATTACGTAAAAAGAAAACTACCTACATAAAAAAAGTCCTGGACCAAATGGTTTTCTTTCCTTTTTTTTTTGAATTGGAGTTTCACTCCGTTGCCCAGACTGGAGTGCAGTAGCCACTCCTGGCCATTGCAGCCTCGACCCACTGGGCTCCAGCGATCCTTCCACCTCCGCCTTCTGAGTAGCCAGAATTACAGGTTCACGTTACCATGCCCGGCCGATTTTCGATTTATTATAGAGATGAGGTCTCACCAAGTTGCCCAGGTGGGTCTCAAACCCGTGGGCTCAGGCAATCCACTCACCTCACACTCCCAAAGGCACGGGATTACAAGCTGAGCCACCGAGCCCAGCTGACCAGAAGGCTTTCCAGCAGAATTCTACAAGACATTTAAAAAAGAGCTGATACCAATCCTACTGAAGGTACTCCAGGCAACTAAGAAAATGGAACTCTCCCCAAAACATTTTACGAAGCAAACATCACATTAATACCAAAGCCAGGTAAAGACCCAGCAAAGAAAGAGAACTACAGGCCAATATCTTTGATGAACATAGATGCTAAAATCCTCAACAAGATCCTAGCAAATCAGATTCAACAACACATCTCAAAAATCATCCGTCATGACCAAGTAGGCTTCCCCCTGAGATGCAAGGGTGGTTCAACATTTGTAAAACCATAAATGCAATTAAATACATCAACAGATGTCAAAACAAAAACCATATGATTATGTCATTAGATGCAGAAAAAGATTTTGATAAAATACAGCACCCAGTCTTGATAGAAACCCTTGAACATCTAGGCACATGGGGAACATATCTCAAAATAGTAAAAGTCATCTATGAGAAACCCACAGCCAGCATACTCCTAAATGGACAAAAATTGGAAACATTTTCCCTGAAAACTGGAACAAGACAAGAAAACTGGAACAAGACAACTGGAACAAGACAAGAAAACTGGAACAAGACAAGAAAACTGAAACATGCCCACTCTCACCCCTCCTGTTCAATATAGCATTGGAACTCCTGGCTAGAGCAATCAGAGAAGATAAGGCAATCAGGGATATCCAAATAGGAAAAGAGGAAGTCAAATTATCTCTCTTTGCAGATGACATGATCGTGTACCTTGAAAACCCAAAAGAATCTGTCAAAAACCTCCATACACTGATAAAGACCTTTGGCAAAGTCTCAGGATATAAAATAAATTTGCAAAAGACAATCACATTTCTTTACACCAGTAATAAACAAACAGAAACCCAAATAAAAACCACAATTCCATTCATAATAGCCAAAAAAAAAAAAAAAAAGAGAGAGAGAAATACCTTGGCATCTTCCTAACCAGAAACGTGAAAGACCTTTTCAATGAAAACTACAAAACACTGCTCAAAGAAATCAAAGATGATCCAAACCAGTGGAAAAATATCCCATACTCATGGATTGGAAGAATCAACATTGTGAAGATGTCCATCCTATTTAAGGCAATCTACAGATTTAATGCAATACCCATCAAATTACCAGCAACATTCTTCTCAGACCTAGAAAAAACAACACAGGAATTCATATGGAAACACAAATGACCAAGAATAGCCAGAACAATTCTCAGCAAAAAAAAAAAAAAAGGGCGATATCATATTACCAGATTTCAAACTTTATTATACAGCTACATTAAAAGCAACTTCGTATTGGTACAGGAACAGGCATATAGACCAATGGAATAGAATTGAGATTCCAGAAGCAAAACCTCAATTTCTCAACCAACACATCTTCAACAAAGCCTTCTCCACCTACCACTGGGGAGAGGAGAACTTATTCAGAAATGGTCTGGAAAACTGGCTGACCACAGACAGAAGGTTGAAACAGGACCCCTATCTATCCCCATACACAAAGATTAACTCTAAATGGATCAGAGGCCTAAATGTAAAACTTCAAAACAGTAGAACCTTAGAAAATGAAGGACAAACCCTCAAGGAAATTGGAACTGGCATCCATTTCCTGAACAAAACCCGAAACCCTCAGGCCATAAGAGAGAAGATAGAGAAATGGGACCGCTTTAAACTAACAAGCTTCTGTAAAGCCAAAGAAATCATCAAGAGAGCAGGGAGACAGCCTACAGCCTGGGAAAAAGTATTTGCCAACTCCAGGTCTGACAAAGGCTTAATATCTTGGATCTACAAGAAACTCAAATGTGCTGAAAAGAAAAAAACAAACAACCCCATTATAAAATGGGCAAAAGATATGAGGAGACACTTCTCAAAGGAAGACATCCAAGCAGCCAATAGACACATGAAGAAATGTCTAACCTCAATAATCATCAGGGAGATGCAAATCAAAACCTCCCTGAGATACCACCTAACTGTACTCAGAATGACAATTATCAATAACTCAAAAAATAACAGTTGCTCTAGAGGGTGTGGCAAAAAGGGAACACTTCTACACTGTTGTTGGGAGTGCAAACAAGTGCAACCTCTGTGGAAAACAGTATGGCGATTCCTAAAAGCTCTAAATATTGACCTCCCATATGACCCTGCAATCCCC
>NW_007245799.1:0-7020 GCF_000164805.1 Carlito syrichta | reverse complement strand
ACAAATATCTGAGTATCACATGTTTCTCACTCATATAGTGGACCTTGAACATCCAACATAACAATATAAGAAAATGACTGACAGTGGTGGGAAACTATGGGGGGTGGAGGGGAAGGATATGGGATTAACGGTAGTGAATATTTGTCTGGAGATGGGAAGACACCTCTTATCAACAAGGATGCCTGAACAAAGCATATTTGTATACCTAACCCTTAACTGTACCCTGCAATATCATAATAAAAAATATTGATTATAAAAAAACTGTGGTGAGCAATGGAAAAGACATATTGATAGATGTATTTCATCAAATGAAGATACTTTGAAGGTGACTTAATTTTAAATATGTAGGATTCAATACACATTTATTAAAATATACTTATTAAATAAGTGAATACACTTATTAAAATAAGTGAATTCCAGTCTTTTTGGGTCTCATCGTTCATATATACAATGTATATAACTATATACATACATATATATATCAAATACAGAATACATAATATATATATACATAGTTTTAACTAGAGGTATTTAATTGTAAACTAAACTGTATAAAATAAAAATATCAAACCAATGAATAATAAATAATAGCAACTTTTTTTACTTCTTTTACTTGGTATTGGATTATGACACTTTTTTCATTTACCCCCAGCTCTCAATGTCAGGATTTAACAATTTTCAGGAACTACAGTAGCTAAAGTCTTTGCCAAATGTTTTAACAGGTGAAAACCAAACAAAAAACAGATGTGATTTTTTCTTCTAAAAGTTTAAATTTTGTTAGAATAAAATACTCAGTGATCTATTACAGAAACAAAGAACAAAGTACCATGTGTTTTCACTCATAAACAGACTTTGAACAATTATAATACTATAAGAAAGGGATTGGCAGTAGTTGGAAACTGTCAGGGGAGGGGGATGGGATTGGCAGTTGAGGGAACCTGCTAGAGGAGGAGGGGCATACCTCATCAACAAGGGTACCTGCATAATCAATGTTTGCATACCTAACCCTGAATTGTACCCCATAACTTTATAATAAAAAAAGAAAACAAAATTAATTTATACAGACAAAAATATGTGTGTACTATTAACATTCATGACTTGTCTGCAAAATCCAAATTCCTGCACCTTCTTGGTCTTTTATGGTTTGGCGTCTACTGTGACTGTCCAAAATTATTTCACCCTATAACTTCCTGTGAATTCCTTGTGAGTAGTTTGCTTCATTTTCCTTTGTATTCTCACTTCCTTGTATAGGTCTGGGACATTATCAAAATATTTTTGATAAATAATGATTAATCTTATTATTGTTCTTTACTTGATCAATTTTTTACCCCCACTTACCCACCTATAAATTCTTAAGGAGAAGGGCTGTACCATAAGTCTTTCTTTCCTTTTGTTCTTTCTTTCATTCTTTTTCTCTTCCTTTTTTCTCTCTCCCTTCCTCCCTCCCTCTCTTCCTTTCTTCCTCTCTTCCTTTCCTCCTTTCCATTACATACATCTAAAATTCTGGCGGGTTTATAGTAAGATTTCAGTCAGTGTCTACATGATGCCTAATCATTTTCAACTTACTGGACCAGATTTTCCTAGGAAGAGGTGGTGATAGCACTTTAGGATGTCTCATACAATCCTTCAATAGCAATAGTTTTGGCATTTTGTACACTACAGAGTTTATGAGAAGTACCTAAAGTTGTTCATCTTTACTCATATAATGAAAAATGCTAAATTTAAAATTATTTGTGACTAATTTAATAACCACCTTGCATATACTAAATGACTAATTTGTAAAATTATATACAAAGCACTCAAAAATGGAGCTAGCTAAAATGAATAACCCCCAAATAATAAATTTTAATGTCATCATACACTGAGTGACTTAAACATGGGAAGAATCTGATTTAGTTTTTATTGGAATCATCTATTCCTTTATTCAAATAACTCTGCATACTGAACACCACAAAAACATAGAATACTTTTTGACATTTTTAATTCAAATAAATCACATTCCTAATTCCCAAGTGAGAAAAATAAATTTGGTCATATAAAAAGTCAGATTGTATTAAGTGAAAAGTTTGAATGAGATTAGGAAATTAATAGGTCTGTCTGTATCCTTTCTACAGTACTGTGTCTTATAAACTCCAGAAATATCTTCTTTCCTGTAATCAAATAACATTTGATATTGCACTTTGCCAGATAGATAGTAGATTGATACCAATCACAATGCAAGGGATTTATAACACAGACTATTATATAATATCTTTATAAATGATATATACTGAGTGATACATGACAACAGTTTATATAATGTAACAATCCTTTTAGAAAGTACAAATTTGGAGTGTGTACTAGAAGGAAATAATGAGAAAGTGATATTCCCTTACTGATTTTGATAATAAAGTTTGCATATTTCCATAATTTTAAGGAGTACCTCCACATATATTATAAATTTTCTATGAACAATGACATTCAATGAATGAGATCCATGTTTCAAAATTTTATGTTCTTTTAAAATGCTATTTCATGTCTATATTTAATCAGAAACAGAATTGGCATGAATTTGAACATACTTAAAAGGACTTAGTACTTCATATTTTTAGAGGAGAGGTAAAGTGAAACACATTCAAATTATATGGGCATTTTGGTAAGTCCATTATTATATATTACAGAAATAGAGTATGAGAAAAACAAAGCAACCAGATATCATTAAAAGTAAGTCATTTTTAAGGAATTACTCTAGAAATAACTTATGTTAACAAATTGTAGGAAGTCTAGAGGTACACCCACTTCCCCAAAAAACTAAGAAATAATGCAAATAATTTTATCATCTATAAGGATTAAATTTGAAAATCAACAAAATCTTTCAGTCTAAAATCTTGACCTCAAACTGACTGGAACTCTGAACTCTGAATGAAAGTGGCAATCAAAAGAAAAATGTGAAATAAATGAAAGCACAAATGTATCTCTAAGTACTCATAAACATTGTTCAGAAAGAGGGCTTTTTGAAAGCAGATGTGAACTTATCTCTAAAAAAGATATGGCATGAGGAAGGGCACACATCATCAACAAGGATACCTGCATAATGAATATTTGTACACCTAACCCTGAATTGTACCCCATATCTTTAAAATAAAAAAAAGAAAAATTTAAAAAGGTGAATACCTCAGGATGACATAGACTAGAGTCATTACATATCCAAATAAACACTTGTGGTTTTGAATACTCTCTAAATAATATCTTGATGATCATTGGTTTGACATGGCCAACAAAGAGAGGCTGCACAAGGAAGAAATAAAATATATTTGTTTGTAGCCATCTTAGTTGTGTGTAAAAATTTTGAATTTTGAGATATAATAATATCACATAGTCTTCTTGAGTCCATAAACACTGAATGGTCAAAAGTACTAATGACTGCACCAGTATTTTTCATGTTTTCATGATGATAAAACCAAAATTAATTCAAGTTTTATCATACGGCAAACACTATAGTAAGTATTCTAACACTTTAAATGTGCTGTCTCATTTAGTGTACAAACACATCAATTCTCTAAGGTAGATATTATTATAATATCCCTTTTACTGATAGGCAAATTAAGTTTCAAAATGGTTAGGCCACATACTCAGGGAAGTAGTAGGGCACAGATGCAATTACAAGTCTCTCTGACCTTGCAGCCTGTGTCCTCAGACTTCACTGTACTCCTTCCAGAGCAAGGCTTCCATAGGGATGACATCTGGACCTCACTGACCAACATTTATTTTAGACTTCTAAAACTCATATATTTGGGAAGATGAAGGTATGGTAGAAACTCTGTTTAGGATTGGTAGGCCAATAGATTTTCAGCATAAAACAACTAAATCAGAGTGCAATTGACAGGAATTTTGGTCAAGTGATTGAAAATCAAAAGGACATTGATAGATCTTTTGTTATGTATTACTGTAGCAGAATAGTAAAGGCTCTGACTGCCCCTCTTGAGTTTTAGCTACTTTCTGTAACTGAAGCACTTTGCCTGTGTGGATGTCAGTCTTCACAAGCATAAATTCAGTTTAAAAGAAAATTGTGGCAGCTTCATTTGTCTCCTGAGACATTGTATCATGACTTGCTACAGAAGCATTTTGCATTTAAAATTTTGAAAACGTTCAGAAACCTTATACTTTGAATATAAGTGTTAAAAGCCTCAAATACTAAGCTACGGTAACCAACTTAAGTCACTGAACAGAGAAATATAGTAGCAGTGCCATATTCAATGTGAAGAATAATCCTGTGAATCACAATATTTTGCTAACAAACATATTACATAAAATCCTACTTTGAGAATGTGCTAATTAGTACCCAAGAAAGGTCAGTAAGTGACCTACTCTAACCTTATAACTAAAAGATTGGAAGAAGTAGACCAATCCAGGAAGAGGATGGTTGTTTGAAAGTATAAAGATGCACACAACTAACATTGCTTAAATGCCAGTGTGCACCAGGAACTAAACTAGGCACAGCATGTTTATATTATTTTACTGAATTCTTATAAAAATATTAAGTAGACATTATTATGCTCATTTTATAATTGAGTAAACTGAAGTTCCTAGAGATTAAGTTACTTGCTTAAGTCATATAGTAGTATGTAATAGCTAATAGGTAATATATTGATGCATAGAGATAAAATGATCATTAAAATAAGTAAATATTGTATAAATCAAAGTAAAACAAATTCAGAAGAAGGTAGTTTAGCAAAGGGGGAAAGTCATGGATCTGTGCTCAAATACACTTGACCTCAAATTCTGGCTCCATTACATATCAACTGTATGGCTTTGAGGGTATATATATATAGAGAGAGAGGGTATTTATATATATATATATAAAACTAAAATCAATGTCACAGTACCATCCGTCATTTTCTCATAGTATTGCATTGGATGTTCAAGGTCCATTATATGAGTGAGAACATGTGATATTCGGATTTTTGTTTTTGTGAGAGGTCACTCAGTATTATAGACTCTAGTTCCATCCAGGTTGCAGCGAAATTCATGATTTTGTTCTTTTTTATAGCTGCGTAGTATTCCATCGTGTATATGTACCACATTTTTTAATCCAGTCCTCTTTTGATGGGCAGCATGGTTGTTTCCAGGTTCTTGCTATTGTGAACAATGCTGCGATAAACATACGTGTGCAGGTATCTTTTTTATAGAGTGATTTGTGTTCTTCAGGGTATAATCCCAGTAGGGGGATTGCAGGGTCATATGGAAGGTCAATTTTTAGAGCTTTTAGGAATCGCCACACTGCTTTCCACAGAGGTTGCACTAGTTTACACTCCCACCAACAGTGTAGAAGTGTTCCCTTTTCACCACACCCTCTGCAGCAGCTGTTATTTTTTGAGTTGTTGATAATTGCCATTCTGACTGGAGTTAGGTGGTATCTCAGTGTGGTTTTGATTTGCATCTCCCTGATGATTAGTGAGGTTGAGCATTTCTTCATGTGTTTGTTGGCTGCTCGAATGTCTTCTTTTGTGAAGTGTCTGTTCATGTCTTTTGCCCATTTTATAATGGGGTTGTTTGTTTTCTTCTTTTCAGTACGTTTCAGTTCCTTGTAGATCCAGGATGTTAAGCCTTTGTCAGACCTAGAGTTGGCAAATACTTTTTCCCAGTCTGTAGGCTGTCTCCCTGCTCTCTTGATGGTTTCTTTGGCTTTGCAGAAGCTTGTCAGTTTAATAAGGTCCCATTTGTCTATCTTCTCTCTTAATTCCTGTGGGTTTCGGGTTTTGTACAGGAATTGGATGCCAGTTCCGATTTCCATGAGAGTATTTCCTTCCTTTTCTAAGGTTCTTATGGTTTGAGGTTTTACATTTAGGTCTCTGATCCATTTGGAGTTAACCTTTGTGCATGGGGATAGATAGGGGTCCTGTTTCAATCTTCTGCATGTGGTCAGCCAATTTTCCCAGCACCATTTACTGAATAGGTTCTCCTCTCCCCATTGGTAGGTGGTGGGGGCTTTGTCGAAGATGAGTTGGTTGAGAAATTGAGGTTTTGCTTCTGGAATCTCAATTCTGTTCCATTGATCTATATGCCTGTTCCTGTACCAATACCAAGCTGTTTTGATGATTGTAGCTTTATAGTAAAGTTTGAAATCTGGTATTGTGATACCACCTGCTTTGTTTTTTTTGCTGAGGATTGTTCTGGCTATTCTTGGATGTTTGTGTTTCCATAAGAATTCCTGTGTTGTTTTTTCTAGGTCTGAGAAGAATGTTGTTGGTAATTTAATGGGTATTGCATTGAATTTGTAGATTGCCTTAGGTAAGATGGACATCTTCACAATGTTGATTCTTCCAATCCATGAGCATGGGATATTTTTCCACTTGTTCATGTCGGCTTTGATTTCTTTGAGCAGTGTTTTGTAATTTTCATTGTAAAGTTCTTTCACGTCTCTGGTTAGGAAGATGCCAAGGTTTTTCATTTTTTTTGTGGCTATTGTGAATGGACCTGTGTTTTTTATTTGGGTTTCTGTTTGTTTATTATTGGTGTAGAGAAATGCGATTGTCTTTTGTACATTTATTTTGTATCCTGAGACTTTGCCAAAGGCTTTTATCAATGTAAGGAGACCTTTGACAGATTCTCTTGGGTTTTCAAGGTACACCATCATGTCATCTGCATAGAGAGATAACTTGACTTCCTCTTTTCCTATTTGAATACCTCTGATTGCCTCCTCTTCTCTGATTGCTTTAGCCAGGACTTCCAATACTATGTTGAACAGGAGGGGAGAGAGTGGGCATCCTTGTCTAGTTCCAGTTTTCAGGGGAATTTGTTCCAATTTTTGTCCATTTAGGAGTATGCTGGCTGTGGGTTTCTCGTAGATGGCTTTTACTATTTTGAGGTATGTTCCCCGTATGCCCTGCTGTTCGAGGGTTTTTATCAAGAAGGGGTGCTGGATTTTATCAAAAGCTTTTTCTGCATCTAGTGATATGATCATGTGGTTTTTGTTTTGACATCTGTTGATGTATTTAATTACATTTATGGTTTTACGAATATTGAACCAGCCTTGCATGG
>NW_007245798.1:6307-8884 GCF_000164805.1 Carlito syrichta | reverse complement strand
CGGAAATGAAATCCTCATATACAGGCAACTGCACTGACTTTTCCTAAGAAATAATTAGGAATCTGGGTGACATGTTTTCTCAATGCCCTAAAAAGTACATGGTGTCTTCCTAAGATCTAAACAAGAATCAAGCTTCGACGCATGTATCTGTGAACAGGAGTACTCATATACAGGCACCTGCATGGCTGTTGCTAAATATAAGGAATCTGTGTTATCTGAGTCCTCAGTCCTGAAAATCTACACAGCATCTTGCAAATGCCTGAAGAAGAATAAGGGTTTCGAGGCATGAATGTGGGTAATAGCAATCCTCACATGCAGGAAACTACATGGCCTCTTGCTAAGAAAGAAGAAGAAATGTCTTTTCCACGGTTCATCTATCAAAAAATCTACATGGCGTCTTACTAAAAGCTAAACAAGAATCAGGGTTTCGAAACAGGAATCTAGGGAAAGGGAGTCCACACATAGAGGACTCTACACGGCCTCCAACAAAGTACGAATAAAGAATCTTTGCTGCACGCGTCCCCAATCCAAAAAATTCCCCAGGAGTCTGCTACGCGACAAACCAGAAAGAGAGCTTCGAGCTCCCCAAATGTTTTGGAGCAATTTTTCATGCAATATTATGAATCGGTCATTTCAGGACTCCAGCAACATTCTGGTCCTCTTAAAATTTGTAAACGGGTATTGGACACTCCAAGTCTATAGGTTCCTCAGAACAACTAAGACCAGATTCCAGGACATAAAGAATCTTCTTACCATATTTGGATGTACCTCTGGTATTAAGGTGAACAATGTAATCCTTCCCCTTCCGTGTCTCTTTTTATTTTGAGATGGGACAAGGGTTTTGCAGTTGCCCAATGTTTTGTACGTATTTTTAAACATAAACAAGAATCATGGAATCCACGTCACTAAGAAACTTCTGGACATCTGTCTTTTGATATTCTGAGTCTGGAATGCACATCGACAGGAAACATCAGGGAATCTTACTGAGAACGAAAAGGAAATCCGGTTGTAGGAGTTCTCATTTTCCGGAATCTACTGGGCCCCTTGATAAGGTTTAATCAGCAATCTAGGCTTCTGTGTCCATACATTTTCAGAGTTACTCGCTCCGTGGATACGCTAAATCTGTCATTAGAGATCCTCAGGAACTTTCTGGTCCTCTTGATTGATGTAATCAAGGATGTGGCCCGACAAAACCTTTCTTTCCCAGGAACATCTATGACCGTAATCATATTGCCCAGAATCACAAGTTATATTGGTGCAAAATTCCTCAATTTAAATGACCTCAAATTTCAGAAAATTCTTGTGGGCGGGCATGTCAGAAATGGGATGTTGGGTTTGGAAGATTCCACATTTTTTGGAGGTCTTGTGATAGGAAACCAGGAATTTGGATTCCAGTTCCCAAAGAATATTATGGACGTCTTTCTCTTGACATCCAAAAAACTGGAATTCTCGGTCACCAGGAACAGTCTCAACATCCTGCAGAGTGAAGCAAGAAGTTGGGTAACGAAGGTCGTCATATACAGGTAACTACATGTCATATTGCTAAGGAAGAATAAAGTATCTTCCTTACATGAGTCCTCAAGCCCAAAAACAACAGGCCGTCTTCCAAAGAGGTTACCACGAATCAGGTTTTTGAAGTAGGAATCTGGGTAATGGAAGTCCTCACATACAGGAAACTTCACTGCCTATTGCTTAGTAAGAATAAAGAATCTGCGTACTCGTGTCCTCAAATCCAAAAAAACTTCAGGTCGTCTTGCTATGGGCTAAACACGAATCATGGTGCTTTGAGCATAAAACTGGGAAATGCAGACATTATTTATAGGCAACTACATGACCTTTTCCTAAGAAAGAATTAGGAACCAGGGTTACACAAGCCTCAATCCCAAAAATCTACAGAGCATCTTGGAAAGTGTTAAAAAGGAATCAAAGTTTCGATGCAGGATTTATCTAATGAGCGTCCTGTTATATAGGAAAATACACAGCCCCTTGCCAAGGAAGAGAAAGAATCAGGGTTATAGCATACCTCAGTCAGGACAATCAACAAGCCATCTGCTGTGGGCTATACAAGAATCAGAGTTTAGAAGCTGGAACATAGGTAATAGCAGTCCTCATATTCAGAATCTACATGATCTCTAGCTAAAGAGAACTATGAAACTTCTTGTACACGGTTCCACCATCACAATATCTACATGACATCTTGCTAATGGCAAAACAAGAATCAGATTTCCCAATCAGGGTTCTGGGGAAAGGGAGTCCTTATATACAGGACATTACACATCCCTCGCTCAGGAAGAATAAGGAATCTGTGATAAACTAGTCCACAATCCGACAAATTCTCAAAGTGTCTTGCTGCAGTATAAATAATAATCAAGTCTTCGAGCTCATCTCATGTTTCGGAGATATTTGGCTTTGGGTATTATGAATCAGTCATTGCAGTACTCCAGCAACATTTTGGTGCTCTTGAGAGTTGTAATCTGGTATCTGGTATTTCAAGACCCTTAGGTTCCTCAGGAAAATTACTGCCAGTTTTCCGGAAAAAAGTATCATCTTGCCGAATTTGAATGTAACTTTGGCCTT
>NW_007245798.1:0-5952 GCF_000164805.1 Carlito syrichta | reverse complement strand
CCATCCCAACAACCTACTGACTGTCTTGCTAAGAGGTAACCACCATTCAGGGTTTGGGAGTTTTCATATACAGGAAACTGCACTGTCTGTTGCTAAAGGAGAATAAGTAATCTGGTCTACACGTGTCCTCCATCCCAATAAGACTTTAGGGTTTCTTGCTAAGGGTTAAAGACCAATTTGCGTTTTTGAAGCATAAACTAGGGAAAAGAAATCCTCATATACAGGCAAATGCACTGGATTTTCCTAAGAAAGAATAAGGAATGTGTTTGACATGTTTTCTCAATCTCCAAAAAGTATACGACGTCTTCCTATGATCTAAACAAGAATCAAGCTTTCGAGGCATGTATCTGTGAACAGGAGTACTCAAACACAGGTAACTGCACAGCTGTTGATTAAAATAAGGATTCTTGGTTACACGCATCCCCAGTCCTGAAAATCTACAGGGCATCTTGCTGACGGCTAAAGAAGAATCAGGGATTCGAGGCATGAATGTGGGTTAAAGCAATCCTCATGTACATGGCCTATTGCTAATAAAAGAGAAGAAATCTGTTTTCCAAGGTTCCTCTATCAAAAATCTACATGACTTCTTACTAAGGGCTAAACAAGAATCAGGGTTTCAAAACAGGAATCAAGGGAAAGAGAGTCCTCACATACAAGACACTACATGGCCTCCAACTAAGTATGAATAAAGAATAATTGTTGTACGTGTACTCAAT
Source organism: Carlito syrichta (assembly GCF_000164805.1). Taxonomy (NCBI): domain Eukaryota; kingdom Metazoa; phylum Chordata; class Mammalia; order Primates; family Tarsiidae; genus Carlito; species Carlito syrichta. The sequence continues at coordinate 5,236 of NW_007245798.1, read as the reverse complement.
CCAAAAATTCCCAGGTTGTCTACTATGGGACAAACCATAAATAGATCTTCGAGCTTCTGAAATGTTTCAGAGCAATTTAGTATTCGGATATTATGAATTGGTCATTTCAGGACTCCAGCAACATTCTGCTCCTCTTAAAAGTTGTAAATGGTATTGGGCACTCCAAGTCCGTTAGTTTCCCCAGAAAAACTATGACAAGATTCCAGGACAAAAAGAATCTTATTGCCATATTTTGATGTAACTCTGGTCTTAAGGTGAACCCTGTAATCCTTGTCCTTCCATGTCTCTTTTTATTTTGAGACGGTATAAGGGTTTTGCACTTGCCAAATGTTTACTACATACTTTTAAGGGTAACCAGTAATCATGGAATCCACCAAACCAAGAAACTTCTTGGCATCTGTCTATTGATATGCTGAATTTGGATCCAAATCGATAGGGAAAATCAGGGCATCTTACTGAGAATTAAAAGGAAATCCGGTTCTAGGAGTTCTCATTTTCCAGAATCTACAGGGCCACTTTATAAGTTTTAATCAGCAATCTGGGCTTCTGCGTCCCTACATTTTCAGAGCTACTTGCTCCGTGGATATGCTAAATCTGTCATTACAGGTCTTCAGGATCATTGTCGTCCTCTTGTTAGTTGTAATCAAGGATTTGGCCCTAGAAATCCTTTTTTTTCCTGGGACCATCTACGACCATAATCATATTACCCAGAATCAAAAGTTGTATTGGTAAAAAATTCCTCGATTCAGGTGACCTCAAAGTACAGAAAATTCTTTTGGGAGGGCAGGTAGGAATTGGGGTTTTGTGTTTGGAATATTACACATTTTGGGGAGGTCTTTTGAAGGGAAACCAGGAATCTTGTATTCCTGTTCCCAAAGAACATTATGGACGTCTTTCTCTTAATATTCAAAAAACTGGGATTCTCGGTCACAAGGATCTGTGTCGGCATCCTGCAGAGTGAAGCAGGAAGCTGGGTAATGGACGTCATCATATAAAGGAAACTACACGTCATATTGATAAGAAAGTATAAGGAATCTTCCTTATATGAGTCCTCAATCTCAAAAACTACAGGCCGTCTTCCTATGATGTAACTACGAATCAGGTTTCTGAAGTACAAATCTGGGTAATGGGAGTCCTCACATGCAGGAAACGTCACTGCCTATTGCTAAGTAAGAATAAGGAATCTGCGTTACTCTGGTCCTCAATCCCAAAAAAGCTTAAGTCATCTTGCTATGGGCTAAACACGAATCATGTTGTTTTCGAGCATGAATCTGGAAAATGGAGTCCCTATTTACAGACAACTACATGACCTTTTGATAAGAAAGAATAAGTAATCAGGGTTACACGATTACTCAATCCAAAAAATCTACAGAGCATCTCGGAGAGTGTTAAAAAGGAATCAGAGTTTCGAAGCAGGATTTATCTAATGAGCATCTTGTTATACAGGAAAATACACAGCCCCTTGCCAAGGAAAAAAAAGAATCGCGGTTATACCATAACTCAGTCAGGAAAATCAACAGGCCATCTGCTGTGGGCTAAACAAGAATCAGGGTTTAGAAACTGGAACATAGGTAATAGCAGTCCTTATATTCAGAATCTATATGATCTCTATCGAAGGAGAACTAAGAAACTTCTTGTACACGGTTCCTCCATCACAATAACTACATGACATCTTGCTAATGGCAAAACAAGAATCAGGGTTTCCAAACAGGGTTCTGGGGAAAGGGAGTCCTCATATACAGGACATTACACGGTCCCACGCTAAGGAAGAATAAGGAATCTGTGATACACTAGTCCACAATCTGAAAAATTCTCAGGGTGTCTTACTGCAATATAAAAAAGAATCAAGGCTTCGAGCTCGTCTCATGTTTTGGAGATATTTGGCTTGTGGGAATTATGAATCAGTCATATCAGGACTCCAGAAACATTGTGGACCTCTTGACATTTGTAATCCGGTATCTGGTAGGACAAGTCTCTTAGGTTCCTCGGGATACTTAAGGCCTGTTTCCCAGAAAAAAAGTATCACCTTGCCATAATTGGATGTAACTTTGGTCTTAACATGAACTTGGTAATCCTTAAATTTCAGTTAGTACTTAATTTGTAGAGGGGCCGAAGGTTTTGAAGTTGCCAGATATATAGTACGAATTATTAAAATGTAACCAGGATCCATGGATTCCATGTCCCTAGGAACATTTGGGCATCTGCATTTTTGTACACAGAGTTTGGAATCCACATGGACAGGGAAATTCAGAGCATCTTGCTGAGAACGGACAGGGAATCCATTCTTGGTGTGCTCAATCGCCTAAATCTACAAATTATCTTGATAAGGTTTAATCAGCAATCTGGGCTTCTATGTCGTCATATTTTTAGTGTGTCTTTTGAAAAGGGACCAGGAATCTTGGGTTCCAATTCCTCAAGAACTATATGGGAGTCTTTCTCTTGATATCCAAGCAACTGGAATTCTAGGTCACCAGGAAATATCTTGGCGTCTTGCTGAGAATGAAGCCGGAATTTCAGTAATGGGAGTCCTCATATGCAGAACAGTACACGACCTGTAGTTACAGAAGAATAAGGATTCTTGGTTACAAGAGGCCTCCATCCCAAAAACCTACAGACCGTCTTGCTAAGAGGTAACCACCATTCAGGTTTTGGGAGTAGGAATCTGGATAATGGGAGTCCTCATATACAGGAAACTGCACCGTGTATTGCTAAAGGAGAATAAGGAATCTGGGTTACACGTGTCCTCCATCCCAATAAATCTTCAGGTAATATTGATAATGACTAAAAACGAATTTAGGTTTTTGAAGCATAAACTAGGGAAATGAAATCCTCATATACAGGCAAATGCACTGACTTTTCCAAAGAAAGAATAAGGAATGTGGGTGACATGTTTTCTCAGTCTCCAAAAATATACGGCGTCTTCGTAAGATCTAAGCAAGAATCAAGCTTTCGACGCATGTATCTGTAAACAGGAGTACTAATATACAGGTAACTGCATGGCTGTTCCTAAAAATAAGGATTCTGGGTTATACAAGTCCTCAGTCCTGAAAATCTACAGGGCATCTTGCTGACGGCTAAAGAAGAATCAGGGATTAGAGGCATGAATGTGGATAATAGCAATCCTCATATACAGGAAACTACATGGCCTCTTGCTAATAAAAGAGAAGAAATCTGTTTTCCACGGTTCCTCTATCAAAAAATCTACATGATTTCTTACTAATAGCTAAACAAGGATCAGGGTTTCGAAACAGGGTTCAAGGGAAAGAGAGTCCTCACATACAGGACACTACATGGCCTCCAACTAAGTACAAATAAAGAATCATTAATGTACACGCCCTCAATTCAAAATTTCCCAGGTTGTCTGCTATGGGACAAACAAGAAACAGTTCTTCGAGCTCCCCAAATGTTTCAGAGCAATTTAGCATTTGGATAATATGAATCGGTCATTTCAGGACTCCAGCAACATTCTGGTCCTCTTACAAGTTGTAAATGGTATTGGGCACTCCATGCCCTTTAGATTCCTCAGAAAAACTATGGCCAGATTCCAGGATGAAAAGAACCTTCTTGGCATCTTTGGATGCAACTCTGGTCCTAACCTGAAACCTGTAATCCTTCCTTCCGTGTCTCTTTTTATTTTGAGAAGGGACAAGGGTATTGCACTTGCCAAATGTTTACTACATACTTTTAATGGTAACCAGGAATAATGGAATCCACAAAACTTGGAAACTTCTGGGCATCTTTCTTTTGATATACTGAATTTGGAATCCAAATCAACAGGAAAAATCAGGTCATCTTACTGAGAATTAAAAGGAAATCCAGTTCTAGAAGTTCTCATTTTCCGGAATATACAGGGCCTCTTGCTAAGGTTTAATCAGAATCGTGGGCTTCTTGTTCCCTACATTTTCAGAGCTACTTGGTCCATGGAGATGCTAAATCAGTCATTACAGATCCTCAGGATCTTTCTGGTCCTCTTGTTAGTTGTAATTAAGAATTTGGCCCTGGAAATCCTTTTGTTTCCTGGGACCATCTATGACGATAATCATATCCCCCAGAATCAAAAGTTTCACTGGTACAAAATTCCTCGATTTCGGTGACCTCAATGTACAGAAAATGTACAGAAAATTCTTGTGGGTGGGCTGGTAGGAATAGGGGCTTTGTGTTTGGAATATTCCACATTTTGGGGAGGTTTTGTGAAAGGGAACCAGGAATCTTGGATTCCAGTTCCCAAAGAATATTATGGACGTCATTTTCTTGATATCCAAAAAACTGGAATTCTCTGTCACCTGGAACTGTCTTGGCATCATGCAGAGTGAAGCAGGAAGCTGGGTAATAAAGGTCGTCATGTACAGGAAACGACACATTATATTGCTAAGGAAGTATAAAGAATCTTCCTTATATGAGTCCTCAATCCCAAAACCTACAAGACGTCTTCCTAAAATGTAATCTCGAATCAGGTTTTTTAGTAAGAATCTCGGTAATGGGAGTCCTCAAATACAGGAAACTTCACTGCCTATTGCTAAGAGAGAATAAGGAATCAGCGTTATTTGGGTGCTCAATACCAAAAAAGCTGAAGGTCATCTTGCTATAGGCTAAACACGAATCATTGTGTTTTTGAGAATGAATCTGGAAAATGGAGTAATTATTTACAGGCAACTCCATGACCTTTTGCTAAGAAAGAATAAGGAATCAGAGTTACACGATTCCTCAATCCCAAAAATTTACAGAGCATCTGGAAAGTTCTAAAAAGAATCAGAGTTTCGAAACAGGATATATCTAAGAGAGTTCCAATATACAGGAAAATACACAGCCCCTTGCCAAGGAAGAAAAAATCGGGGTTATAGCAGTCCTTACCTTAAAATCAACAGGCCATCTCCTGTGGCCTAAACAAGAATCAAGGTGTAGAAGCTGGAACATAGGTAATAGCAGTCCTCATATGCAGATTCTACATAATCTCTAGCTAAGGAGAACTAAGAAACCTCTTTTACACGGTTCCTCCATCACAATATCTACATGGCATCTTGATAATGGCAAAACAAGAATCAGGGTTTCCAAACAGGATTCTGGGGAAAGGGAGTCCTCATATACAGGACATTACACAGCCCCTCGGTAAAGAAGAAAAAGGAGTCTGTGATACACTAGTCCATAATCTGAAAAATTCTCAGAGTGTCTTGCTGCAGTACAAACAAGAATCAAGGCTTCAAGCTCGTCTAATCTTTCAGAGATATTTGGCTTGTGA
>NW_007245797.1:0-9003 GCF_000164805.1 Carlito syrichta | reverse complement strand
TGGACTTCAGAGCAACTTGGATGGATTTAAAGTCTATCATACCCAGTGATCTATCCTAGAAAGAAAGAACCGAGTACCACATGTTCTCACTCAAAAGTGGACCCTGAACATCTATCATAATACTATAAGAAAGGGATTAGCAGTTGTGGAACATTGACAAATGAGGGAGGGAGGGGTGCACATAACATCAATAGGGATGCCTATTCCTAATCCAGGAGACATGAAGTCTGATGGGAGGCCCAAATTTCACCTGTATATAGAGCACTTATATAGACAATCCTGACTTGTACCTCACATCCTTAAAATAAAACAAGAAATTCTTTTAAAAAGGGAGAAAAAAGATTTCCAAGTATGTTTTTCTTATATCTCATTGGTTAGAACTGACCCAAATGCCCACTGTAAACCGACTTTTGGAGAAAATGGGAATGAGAACACCATAATTAGCTTACACCATGGTTTCTTAACTTCAGCACTGCTGAAATTTGGAGATTGATAATTATTTGTTGGAAGGGGATGTCCTGTGTATTATAGAATGTTCAGCATCCCTGGCTCTACCCATGAGATGCTAGTAGTGCCCTCACTGCTCTAGTCATCATAACCAAAGATATCTCCAGACATTGCCAAATGTTTCTGGGGGGGTTAAAGAAATCAACCCTGGCTGAGAACTGCTGACTTAAACCAATCCCAGCTGACCTTCTGGACTCAGGCACATTGCTGTCTGAAATCTGAAAACACTCAAGACTCTGTTAATCAGGAAAATGTGGTGGTGGTGATGGCTGCTGAGTAGACAATCCACAGTGCCTGTCATTGCTGAACTGGTTCTGGATTGAGGCTTTCCCAAGTAGGCATTGGATCAGAATAAGGAAGCAAAGGTGTTTAGAGCATAGGTGAGATTAATTTCATAGGATTGATCATGAGATTTAGCTTAGATAAGCAAGAAGATAGGGTCAGTAGGAAGCTGATGGTTTGGGAGAAGCTGATTGTTTGAGGGAGTGAATGAGTTTAAAGAGCAAGTTTAGAATGAGTGAGACTAAGACCTTGAGGAAAGGCCTTGAAAAGGGCCTCATTTATAAAAAGTCAAGGAAGATTTGCAATGGTCATGGTTTGGGTACTCAGACACAAGCATTGGCTGAACAAATCACAGTGAAGAGAATACAATTCAGTACATATTTATTCCTAATTTGCAAACAAGCACTTCAGGAAGTAAAGGTTAAATATTTCCTCTCCAAGGGCAACATGTTTAGTGAGTGCCCTTGTCCTTAGCTTCATTCTTCATGATACCAACAAGATCCAATAGTATGATTTTTCCATATGGAGTTGAATGTCTTAGTTTTAATATTTTCTCTTCACTTGTCCTGGAAAAAATATGCCCTCATAAGATATGATATAATTAGACTAAAGGAGGATGTAAGGATAAAGAAAAATGAACAAACAAACATTAACAACACGGAGAAATAGCAGAAGTGAGTTAAAGCCAGCTCCAGCAAACAGGTAAGGATGGCATGATCTCCTAGCACTTTAGAATCCCAGGGCAGGTGTGGTCTTCTTTGGCTTACAGTGGGAGGGTTACTCAAAAATCTAGGATCAATAAATCTTTTTTTTTAATAAATTTTCAGACATAGTGGCACTCCATAATTTTAGCCCTCAGACATTGGTTTTTGTCTACAAAGGTTTTTGTCATGTTGGTCTTGCTGCTTGTTTGCATTTCCATTGCCTAGCATAGTGTTTGACTCAACAAATATTCTCACAAGTAACCCCAATATTTTCACATTACAGCTTGGTTCAACAGCCTCAAGCTCCACAGAGGAACCAACATACCCTGTAGCAGCCCATGAAGATAGGGGTTCTTGGCCTAGTTTTAAAAGTCATTGTATGCAAGAAGTTCAAAGTTATGTCTTCTCTCCTAGTATGCATGATTAATTCATAGAACTCCCTTTCTAGATGTGGTTTACCAGTCAAGCATTAGTTTTCCCATAAACAACGTTGTCTGGTTATACAACTGATCTAACTTTATCAAATTTCTAGGAAACAGAGCTAGAAGATAAATCCAAGGTCAAATTTGTTCTTAGAGAGAAATAATTTTAGTTTTAGTAACTTTTCTTACTTTTTTTAGAGACAGGGTCTTGACCTGTTGCCCAGACTGAAGTGCAGTGGGGTGATTATAGCTCCTGCAGCCTTAAATTCCTGGGCTCAGCCTTCAATTCCTAACAAACCTCACCCTCCTGAGTACTGGTGCATGTCACCACCTCCAGATAATTTATTTTATTTTTGTAGAGACAGGGTCTTGCTATGTTGCCAGGCTGGTCTCCAGTTCCTAGCCTCAAGCAATCCTCTTGCCTCAGTCGCCCCAATGCTGGAATTACAGGCATGAGATACCACAACCGGCTTCTTTAACTTTTTACTTAAACCCAGTGCCAGGAAAAATAAAAACCATAAGAGTTTCTTTTAATTAATGCTAACTTGTTTTTTTTTTTTTTTTTGAGTTGGAGTCTCACTCGGTCACCCAGACTGGAGTGCAGCAGCTGCTCCGGGCCACTGCAGTCTTGCCTGCTGGGCTCCGGCGATCCTTCTGCCTCAGCCTTCCGAGTAGCCAGAATTACAGGTATGTGCTACCACGCCCGGCTGATTTTTTGATTTACTGTAGAGATGAGGTCTCGCTGTCCAGGCGGGTTTCGAACCCACGGGCTCAGGCAATCCACTCACCTCAGCCTCCCAAAGGCGCGGGATTACAGGCTGAGCCACTGAGCCCGGCAACTTGTTTTTTAAAGATGGATTTATAGTTATTATTTTATATTTTCTCTATTCAAAGATACACTCATTCAGTTTCCACAATTTCAAGTGATAATAATAAAATAAATTTTCCTTATTTCATTGTAGGGAACGAGTAACTAGAGTGTTAGCAGATTTGGGAACTATTTTGAATTATCTAGGAAATATTTACTTTATTTGTGCTATGGGACACATGTGGGGATTTACTACATAAGTAAATTGCATGCAGGTGAGGTTTAGGTTACTAGTGGGCTCTTTGATAGTGGACCTGGTAACCAGTGTGTGGTGTGTGCCCTTTATCCATCGCTCCCTTCCTCCTGTCCTTCCTCCCTTAGCGGTGTCCAGCATCTGTTGTTCCCACTTTTGTGCACATGTGACCACTAATCAGGACCCACTTATTAGTGAGAACATGCGGTATTTAGCTTTTTGTTTCTGTGATAGTTCACTTAGAATGATGATCTCCAGCTGAATTCATGTTGCTGCAAAGGACATTATTTTGTTCTTATTTATGGCTGTACAATGCTCCACCATGTATATGTGCCACATTTTCTTTTTTCTTCCACTTTTGATGGGCATCTGGGTTGGTTCCCTGTTTTTGCTGTTGTGAATTGGGCTGCGATAAACATATGTGTGCAGGTGTCTTTTTGATACAGGAATTTATGTTCCTTTGGGTATATTATTTTGAAAATCTTTCATAGGCCACAGTTGATGGTCCGCACCTATGACAATTCTACTCATGTTGACAACAACTAAGCCCAATGCTTATCTTTTTTTTTTTTATCACCTGACATTCCCTAAATTTTTCCTGGTTCCATTTTCTTTTTGGTATTTTTGAAAGATTAAAAATTAACTCACCTCCTTCCCTCCATAAGGGATAGATGTTTCTTTGGTGACCTTGATATTTCTACTGCTGAGGAGTATCAGATGTTATCTCAAGAAATGCTAAAGACAGTTTACCAAAAAAAAATCTAAGTTTGGTTTAACTTAAAAACACATATTCTAAGGTTTTTGGTGAGCAGATGTGGTGTGTGTACACATGGGAATCATAAAATCAAATGAGATAAGACAAATTTTTATGGGTTTAGAGTTTAGGAGTACAGTTTTTTGTTTTTTGTTTTTGTAGAGATGAGGATGAAGTGTTGTTATGTTGCCCAGGCTGGTCTTGAACTCCTGGCCTCAAGCAATTCTCCCACCTTGGCCTCCCAATGTGCTGGAATGCAGAATGAGCTACCACACCCAGGCTTCTTTTTAAAAGTGTATTGTATCATTTCTCCAAAAAGGCAAATAGGAAAAAATATGGAGGGAAGTCTCAGATAGTGCTGGAAACTCATTCCTTGGTGCACTGAGCCTGAGTTAGCTTAATAGAAGAACAGAAAAATGCCAGCAACCAAGTTCCAGAGGCATCCTCTTCCTAAAAGAGCCATTTCCTCCTCCAGGAGGGTCACAGAACCCCTGTCCTTCTCCTCTATAATTACGTAGAGCAGCAGTGGTGCAGTCTTTCTCCTGGAGCCCTTTCCATGGTGTCCACCAACTCTGCTGGGCTCACATCCACCACTCTACAAGAGAATGGCGGGGGGTGGGGAATGATCATTCTGCTATGTCTTTGCTTGGTTGGATTGTAATGGTGCTGTGGGTGTGTTTTACCCACACTTCTTTGCATGACAACAATATTCTAAAACCAGGTTAAATGCTGTTAGCAAGCAGAGAAGAGCCTCTGAGGAACAATATATGAGAATGAGGAACTCAAACCAGGCTATCAAGAAAACGACTCTTCTTCACACCCTCCAGGAAAGGAGTTTGTACTAAGACTATTTCCCCAGCACTGCTGGTGGTGAACTCCTGGGCGCCAGCAATCCTCCCACTTCAGCCTCCCAAGTAGCTGCGACTACAGACATGAGCCACTGTTCCCAGCTACTCCTTTATTATTATTATTTAACATTGTAGACATTGAATAAGATGAGTGTATCCTTGAAAAGGGAAAAATAAATTAAAATCTATGAGAAGAAGATTGGGGTGTCAATAGGCAGTGAGCAAAACATTAGAATAAGTCACACGTTCTCTTATTTCACTGGGTTTTGAGTCAGGACCAAACTTGCTGGAAAGTGTATATGTCTCAGACTCAGATTTTGATCTCATGATCCCTCTAAGCCACTTTTGACATTGTTTCTGGACTTAGAATGTCAAAGGAAGTATCAGGATGCGTTTAGTTAACACTAGTGAAGAGGAGAAAGGTCATCGAGTCAGGAAGAAGACAGAGATGTATTGTTAAATGTCCTTTGCCATAAAATGTGAATAGCCATACAATGGAATATTATTTGGTCTTAAAAAGGGAAGAAGTTCTTTTTTAAAAATTCAGAATCTCACTCTGTCACACAGGAATGCAGTGGCATGCTCACACAGCCACTGTAGCCTCGACCTGCTGGGCTTAGTCAATACTTCCTTCTCAGTCTTCCAAGTAACTGGAACTACAGGCATGCACCACCATGCCTGGCTAATTTTTCTTGAGTCTTGGTGACGTGGTCTCACCAAGTTACCCTGGCTGGTCTCAAACCCCTGAGCTCAGGCAATCTTGTCACCTTGGCCTCCCAAAGTGCTGGGATTACAAGCATGAGCCATCGTGCCTGGTCAGGGAAGATGTTCTAACACACGCTACACCATGGATGAGCCTTGAAAACTTTATGCTCAGTGAAATATGCCAGTCATACAAAGACAAATATTGTATGATTCTATTTACAAGAATCCCTAGAGCAGTCAAATTCATAGAAAGTAGAATGGTGGGTGCCAGGGGCTGAGGGAGGGGGAATGAAAGCTAGTGTTTAATTGGGACAGAGCTTCAGTTTGTACTTAAACTTTTTTTGAGAATGTTCTTAATGCCACTGAACTTTACACTTAAAAGTGATGAAGATGATAAATTTTATGTTATGTATATTTTACCACAATAAAAAGTTTTCATATCAGAGAACATCCTTGTTGTAGAAAATTTATAAAATATGTGTATGCAAAAGGTAGAAAATAGAAGTTACACATAATTCATCAGTCCAGTGAAAAAATTGTTGATAATATTTTGACGGTATTCTTCCATGTGTCTGCCTCTGAGTTATCCTAGAAGTCAACCCTGAGACAAGGGTTCAAGTGTGAAGAATTTATTTGAGTGGTGATTCCCAAGAAGCATCAGTAGGGCAACGAAGAAGTAAGACAAGGAAGAGAAAGCAGCCATTAAAAGATGCATAATCAAGGAATTTTTCAGGTTGGGCATGGTGGCTCATACCTCTAATCTCAGCACTTTGGGAGACCGAGGTTGGAGGATTGCTTGAATGCAGGAGTTCGAGACCAGCCTGGGCAACATAGCGACACCTCGTCTCCACAAAAAATTTTAAAAATTAGCTGGGCATTGTGGCACATACCTGTAGTCCCAGCTACTTGGAAGGTTGAGGTGGAAGGATCACCTGAGCCCAGAATTTCAAGGCTGTTAGTGAGTCATGACCGTGCCACTGCACTCCAGCCTGGGTGACAGAGTGAGACTCAGACTCAAAAAAAAAAAAAAAAGTTTTGCCTATGAAAACCTGGGCTCAGTGCCATTTTGAAACTCTAGAGGACAGCATAGGACACACCTCAGAGTCATCCCACCTGAGAGAAAGGGAGCTGGGGTATTTATTCACCAGCCTCTGTCAGTCATTGGTTGATGGCTGCTCTCAAGGGCCCTTCTTCTCTGTTATCACCAGCTTGCCCGTGCACAGGTCAGACATGTCCTGTGGGCAGAAAGAGGACCCCAGGCATTGTGTTTGCAATCACCAACCCAAGATATGTAGAGACGAGTGTCAAAGGGCCATGCTTCACTGTTTCCTATCCTTGGCACTATTGACATCTCAGGTTGGCTCATGCTTTGTGGTGGGGCCTGTGCTGGGTGCTGCAGGATGTTGAGCAACATACCCAGCCTTTACCCACTAGATGCCAGTAGCACCCCCTACCCCAGCTATGATAACCAAATAAATTCTCAGACATTACAATCTGTCCTCTGGGGGAGCACAGTTGCTTCTGGTTGAGAAGCATTCTGAGATGTCATAAACACCCAAACCCCTACATAAATAGATACATTACAATAACTTAAACAATAAATGTACATTATAGAAACCAAATGGAACCATCTGGAGTAATGTTCTGAAACTCGCTTTTTCACTAATGGATTTTGAGATCATTTCAGTCATAAAATATTAACACTTGAATTTTCAAAGCGGTGGGGGGAGAGAGAGAGAGAGAGAGAGAGAGAGGGAGAGAGAACAAAGCAAGAAACAAAGTGTATCAGTTAGGACAGGTTTGTTGCAGTAACAAACAGCCCCAAAAATCTTAGTGGCTAACTCAACAAGGGATATCTTGTTAACTGTCCCCTTCATGGTATCCGAGAAGAGTGATTTTTGATTTCTCCTGGTTGCTAGATTATGTTTATTTAGCCATTTTATCTCCTTATCTAGACCATGAGGATTCTGGCTTCAATGAAGTTTCAGTCTGTATCTTGTTCTATATAGTATAATTTAACTAAATCTAAAGAAAAGTATGTCAACATAAAAGGGGGACCCAAAAACCCCGGAATTATATTTTGGAGGGTGGGCCCCTTGTGGCACAGGCTTCCCCTGCTAGGTTAATGTTCTAGGAACCCATAGACCTCATTGCTAGCATTGCTGTGAGAGGTTGCATTTAGCTTCAGTGAATTTTTGTGTGTGTGAAGATTCTTTCAACATATTTTCCCATTTCATGATGGATGATTTACAAGCTCACCTGTCCACACTGGGCTGAGTGTTCAGCAGTTTTCTTTTTTATCATAAAGAGCATGATCCCCATGCCACACCCTCCCTATCCACCCGATCTCACCCTAAGTGACTTTTATTTTTGTTTCCCTGTGTGAAAATGTCCTCAAAGGAAAATGTTTTGCTGATGTGGGAGAGGAGAAACAAAAAACAGCAGAAGCACTAAAAGCCGTCATAATTGATGAGTTCAAATCTTTTGAGCAGTGGAAACCTATCTTGATAGGTGTATTGCATCAAATGGAGAGGTGCGGGGGGCCAGCCCCTGCAGAGAGATTTAGGGGGTCCCTTGGAAGGTGTGGCAGTGTCAGCGATTCTTGTGGGATAGATATTAAAAGAAAGAAAGAGACTAGGGGAGAAAGAAAGAGACTGGATTCTGTCTAGTACAGAAGCCGATTTATTGGAAGTAACAGCGGGTATTTATCCCCAAATTTTACAGAGACAGTCTCACAAGTCTTTCATGTGAACACAAAGCCAGGTGCAGGAGGGGTGTCCCCCACCCACCAGATGTTTTCTCAGGTATGAGGAAGGAAAAACCCCCAAATTGTCTTGTTTTTCCCTATGCTAGTTAATGTTCCTCAAAAGCAATGCAACAATCCCTACTAGCATCATGATGTTCTAATAATCAATAACTTCTAAAGCTCATGCATACACAACACCCATGATGACTAACTTAAATCTCATTACCTTTCAATTCTATGCTAATACTACTTACACAATGCTATGGGAGCTCTTAATTATAGCTTAAGCCAATTCCTAAAGAATGTGGCCCAGTCCAAATATCACGCTGGGCTCTACAGGATGTGGCCCAGTCCAAGGTTCATGGTGGGCCACTTCTTGGAACAATCGATTACAATCTCTTAACAAAATGGCTATTCTAAAGTCCTATATATCTATTCTAATTTCTATGAAAGTTTCTAATTCCTAATCCTAATATATAAAGCTAATCATCAGCAATAAAACTTCTAAAAATAAAACCCAAATATAAACTGTAAATGTACTAAGGCCAAAACCACAACAGTAGAAAATGGAGACAATGAAATTTCCAAAGTTAATTGTAGTCTTATTAAACCTCAAAATATCATGATTGATCATGCTTGAACTAACATGATTCCCTGACGTAGCATGACCTATTCTACAATACTTTCTATGAATAAAATAAATTAAATTTCTATAATAAGTAGAAAAACCCTACACTAACTGTAGCTAAAGCCAGTCTAAAATAATGCAGCCTGTTGGGAGCCAGCCTTGGAGGTCCACATGATTGACAGGGTCCCGGTGGGCTGAAGACCCTGGGCCGCAGGGCGAGACCGGGAAGCTGAGGCCCTTCTGTCTTCCACCTTTGCTGTTTGATACGGCTGAAGAAATTCTGTGCAGTCGTGGAAGAAGAAAATGGCATGTTTATGCGAAGTACTCACACCTAACCTGAGAGAAT
>NW_007245796.1:29172-39687 GCF_000164805.1 Carlito syrichta | reverse complement strand
GAAGAAAGAACTGAGTCTCCCAGGAAGTTTCCAAGAGTGGGACCCGCCAAAATTTTAGCTAAGGAAGGACATGGCAAGAAATCTAGGCCTGGCACGGTGGCTCAGGGCCAGGTGCGATAGCTCTGACTGTAATCCCAGCACTTTGGAAGGCGGAGAAGGGAGGACTCTCTGAGCCCGGGGGTTCATGACCAGCCTTAACAACTTGGTGAGATCTCGTCTCTACAATAAATCACAAAACTAGTTCCAGAGCCCAGGAGGTAAAGGCTGCAGTAAGTCATGATTGAGCTACCGCCCTCCAGCCTGGAACAGAGTGAGACTCAACTCAAAAAAAAAAAAAAATCATATTCTGCAGTCCCACACTAGATCTAACAAATAAAGCACTCGGTGGGACCTGGCAATCTATGCTTTAAAAAGCTCTCCACAGACCAGATGCAGTGGCTCATGCCTAAAATCCCAACACTCTGGAAGGCCAAAGTGAGAGGTTTGCCTGAGCCTAGGAGTTTGAGACCAGCCTGGGCAACACGGCAAGACCTTGTCCCGACAATTAAAAAAATTATCCAGGCTTGGTGGCACTTGTCTGTAGTCCCAACTACTTGGAAGGCTGAGGCAGAAGGATCTACTTAGCCCAGGAGGCGAAGGCTATGGTAGCTGTAAGCGTGCCACTGCACTCCAGCCTGGGCAGCAGAGTGAGACTTCAACTCAAAAATAAAAAAATAGTAAATAAAATAAAATAAGCCCTCCACTGGATTCTGATGCACACTAAAAGTTTACAAGAAATCACATTTCAGGTTATACCTCTTCTTCCCTCCCACCACAATGTCCAATTTTGTCCACTTACTAACTCAATCTCACATTCCTAACCTTGAAAATTGAGCCTAAAGTAGTATAGGAACTGTGGCTACCTATGGGAGTATAAATATAATCAAGCATCTCCCTTTAGTTTCAGTATCCATGACTTCGACGTGGTTTGTCTCCATTAAAATTCATGTTGAAGCTTGTTCCCCATCGTGGCACTGCTGGGAGCTAGGGCCTAGGTGGGGAGGATACCTCATGAATAGATTGAAAGAATACAGTATGTGACACATATAATACAGGTGTTATTCATCTGTTTTATGTTACTGGTAAGGCTTCTAGTCAACAGAAGTACCAGTAGCTAAGTTTTGGAGGAGTTAGAAGTTGTATGTGGATTTTGACTGCAAGAGAGAGTAGGTCAGCACCCCTAAACCTTGCATTGTTCAAGGGTCAACTATAGTTCCCAACAAAGATTGTGCACAACACTTCCTGGGTTTCTCTCTCTTGCTTCCTCCGTCACCATGTGATCTCTTTGCATGTGCCGCTCTCCACTACTCCCCTTCCCCTTTCTACCCTGAGTTGAAACTGCTTGAGGCTCGCACCAGATGGACTAAGACACAGGGATTCTTATTTACTTTTAGCTTGTCATTTAGCCATCTCATTTCTGGCCATCTACCAATCACATACAACAAATAATTGAACTTTTTGTTAAAGAAATTCCACATTCAGTACATCTACCCTTAAGGAAACAAGCATCAGTCGCAAATTCCCTAGGACAACCATTTCAAATCACAATTAGGGTCAGGTGCCCTAAAATAGCTCACCGAGCCAGGCTTGGTGGCTCAGCCTGTAATCCCGCGCCTTTGGGAGGCTGAGGTGAGTGGATTGCCTGAGACCGCGGGTTTGAGACCCGCCTGGGCAGCGAGACCTCATCTCTACAATAAATCAAAAAATCAGCCAGGCATGGTGGCGCATGCCTGTAATTCCGGCTACTTGGAAGGCTGAGGCGGAAGGATCGCCGGAGCCCAGCAGGTCGAGGCTGCGGTGGCCGGGAGCGGCCACTACACTCCAGCCTGGGTGACAGAGTGAGACTCCAACTCAAAAAAAAAAAAAAAACAGCTCACCACAATTAAAAATACATTTACAGTTTTATTTTTACAACTTCAAAATGTAAATTTACTCAGACTTCAAGGAATACTACTGTAAGAGAAAAAAACAGATTGAAATGCAACATACATTATTTCAAAGAATATATAAAGACTTACAGCTTATCACGAAGCAATTCACCCAACTTTAATTCTAAAAAAAGGAGAAAAATCTTTTAAATACCATATTTACATTTAACTTTTAATTCTAAGAAGGAAAAAAGGCATGACCATCCTAAAAAAAGTCTTTGCATTACTTCAAAATCATTTTCTAAGAAATGGTTATTTCTAGTCAATTACTAATATAATGCTTTCTGTACAGTGAATATCAACTACTAACTAAGAATAATGCAAATCTCGTAGCTTAGGGAAAAAAAATTAAATTTTTGAGAATTATTAAGTGACCCATCATGGGCCACAATATTCCAATCAGAATTATCAACCTCATCTTTAAAAGTCACTAGTATAGTTCCCCTGAGTCAAATTTTCCATAGAACCAACTGTTATTTCTCAGGTTGTCTTTAAACCATTTGGTATTCATAATCTAATCTCCTTTTGTTTCAGGAAGAGTGTCAAAACCACTTTTATAAAATAAGATAGAAAGTACTTTAGTAGGCAGCTGATCAAAACAGTGCTCATTCCCTATAAAGCAGCAGTCCTCAATTTTGGAAGCATTATCAGAATCAACTGGGACATTTTCTAAATCTCAGTGTAGAAACAGTATCTCAAACCAATGGAATCTAGGGTGGGATCCATGCAGTGGTTTCAAGCACTCCAGATTATAGTAATGTGCAGGTAAGTTGGAAACCACTGCTATCGCATGCTAAGTAGATTAAATACTGACAGCCAAATCCTGTGGAAGGTGTAAAGAAGCAGTTTTCAGAAGTGGATTCAATCCCTCCTAGTTAATTTTAAGTAATACTAATTTTTAAATGCTCTAGGTCCAGAAACAGATATATGAAAATCATGTATCGAAATGACACTAAAGCATAATGCAACAGACACTAATAACTCAACAATCCACAAAGAGCAGTCTCAGGACCTAGCAGTCCATGATGCTAAAATGACTTCTGTAACATTACTAAAACACTGTCTTTTTTAATACGCTGACATTCGCACTGATGATGCAAATCCAGTCCAAAGGGGGGGAAAAAACAATCGTGGGCAAAACTCCTGTAGCTTCAGCACAAATCAATACAGTAGCATAGGAAGCTAAACTAACAATGTATTCTGAGTGCACCTCTATGCACTTGCAGTTTAAAAAGACAAAATATTTTTTTCAATCTCACTTAAGAATGTCCTTGATGATTACTATTCATCATGGAAATGTATAGTAAAACTACAACATTACTACCTCTCACCCATTAGGATGCTGGCTACAAAACACACACACACACACACAGAAAATAACAAGTGTTATGCGGACGTAGAGAACTTGGAACCAGTGCACTGTTGCTGGGATGGTAAAATGATACAGACACAGTGGAAAACTATGGTGGGACCTCAAAAAATTAAAATCAGAATCATCATGGGATCCAGCCAATATAGATTCTGAGCATATACCCAGAAGAATTGAAAACAGGGTCTCAAAGAGGTATCTGTGCACCCATGTTCACAGTAGCACTACTCACGACAGCCACAACATGGAAGCAATCCAAGTGCACATTGACAGAAGAATGGGAAAGCAAAATGTGGTAAACACATACAATGGAATATTATCCAGTATTTAAAAGGAAAGAAATTCTGGTGTGCTACAGCATGGATGAACCTTGAAAACATTATGCTAAGTGAAAAAAGCCAGTCACAAACACCATATGATTCCACTTATATGAGGTACCTAGAGTAGACAAACTCAGAGAGACATACTGTAGAATGTCCACTGTATGTCCTGCTGTAGACATACTGTAGAATGTCCACTGTATTTCCTGCCGTAGACTGGCGGTTGCCGGGGTATGGAACAATGAGGAGTTAATGACTAATGGATATAGAGTTTCACTGAGATGAGACGAAGAGAGTTATTTATGGATGTGGATGGTGGTGATGGTTGTACACTATGAATCTATTATATACTACCAAACTGAACACTCTAAAATGGTTAGGATGGTAAACTTTATGTGAGGGGGATTTTAACACAATAAAAACACCAGGAGAAAAAAAGAATGACCTGGATGAAAGTAGAAAAAATTATTCATCTCAGGTCTAGGCCCAGGATGTGGCCAGTGAGGTACCTACAGAGCAAAAAGGAAGGAAGCACTCTCTCAGTTCCTGCTTTCTTAAATTCTGTACCACAGGTGTCTCTCTCACTTCACCCTAGTGCCAAACCTGACTAATCTCATTCAGTGTCAACCTATGAATACAAGTCTTTCTAATATTTTATTTCATGTATATAAATACCTCTGCTGCGCATCAAAGTAGAATGGTCTTTTCAAGGAATAAACACACAATCATGGAACACTACTTTACTTGAACAGTCAACAAACACGTTATGATTCTTCAGACTTGAATACGGCTTTTATTTCCCAGAAATAAATGAGTTTGTCACTTCAAGAAAAACAACTGACAGTGTTTGTTGCCAGTGATAAAATGTGAGCTTTCAAGCAAAAACTTAAACTTTGAAAAGCATGTATCAGCCACTATAGAGCTTGCCAGTTTCTGAATACTTACAAGGCTTTTCTGTATTGGTGGGGATAGTAACAAATGTGCTTTTTAATGTCGTATATTGAAAGGTGTTAGCATTTGGAAGATCTGCATTAACTCACTAAACCAATATTTTCCAAATGGCAATGTATGTCACAAAATTAGGAAGAGATTAAAGAGCCATTCAAAGTTCAAGAAAGAGTAATGAATTTTAACACTGACACAGTAGGTAGAAGTCCATTGAGGGGTTTCAGATTCTACACCACAACTAACCTTTAAGAAACGGCCACCTGTTAAGTTTTTGATGTTGTATCATAGAAGAATATCCAGATTTATATGGAAGATTCCTCCATTTTCAACTACATATGTGGAAAGGCCAAATTTACTTTATATACTTCAACATGTGGCAATAGACTTAATAACAGAAGATGAAAGAGAATTAGCTCGCTTGCTCTCATGCAGAACATTCAAGAGATCTGCAAAAATATAAAACAACTCTAATCTTCTAATTTATTTTTTGCCTTGTTTTCTTTTTTGAGTCGAAGTCTCACTCCATCACACAGGCTGGAGTGCAGTGGCAAGCTCACGGCCACCCTGGCGTCAACCTGCTGGGCTCAGATCCCTCCGCCTCAGTCATCCAAGTAGACGGAACTACAGGCAGGTGCTATCATGCCTGGCTAATTTTTTTCAAAATCTACTGTGGATATGAGGTCTCGCCAAGTTGCCCAGGCTGTTCTCAAACCCTTGGGCCAGGCAATCCTCTCACCTTGGTCTCCCAAAGTGCTGGAATTACAGGCTTGAGCCACTGTGCCTGCCCAACACATTGATTTTTCAACGTAAGTGTTATATATGCTAACTTGCAATGGATTTATTGTTTATCAATAAACTAATATGTCTTAAATTACTCAGTTTTAATTGCTAATATAGTAACACCTATGTAGATGTAATACACACAAAGATAACAATTTCAAAGTCTAAAATGGAGTACTGAGACCTAAAAGTTTGAGGACTGCCGTAATATCTATCACATATTTAGGGCAGTCGTGAGCACCAGAGAGCTTCAGCAAACTTGAAAACACTCCACAGATCTATAAGCAATGCAATGTCTCTTGGCCTTGGTTTCCCCATCTGTAACACGAAGGTTTGGTCTAGATGACTCATGTCTCATAAGATTCCTTAGAACTCCAGTAATGAGATCTCTTGCTGGTAAATTATAAGCAGTAAACTTTAAATTTTGCCCACAAAAAAGAGTGTAAGTACCCCCACAGCGTGATCACTAACTAGATATAGAAACATGATCTTGTATAGCACTAAAGAAGTGAATAAATTGGACCTCATCCAACCAGGCAGCATTTCTCAAAAATTGTAGTGAGAAGGATGTTTTCCATTATTACTAGCCGTAAACAGCAATGACAGCATCACATATCATGAAGCCTCTGAAAAACTCCACTGTGTACTAATAAGAGAACAAGAGTCAAAAAAGTGAGGACCTTTCTAGTAGTATCCTGTGGAATGGTCTTGCAGATCCCAGAAATTCCAGACCACACCAAACAACTGTACTACACGTAATGATTAAAATTGACTTAAATGTTTTTTAAAAAGTTACTTCTACCTTTAAGTTAAAGCCGCAATAGGATCAATATTATATAGCTTAAACCACTCAAAGGAAAAAATTAGATATGAGAATTTGGCCCAAACCGCAGTTGTAATAACTCAAAATTTGTTGGCAATACTGTTGATAAACCACCTTTTAAATTTCATCCTTATTCTCATATAAAGCATGAAGAGATCTCATATAAGGCAGGGATAGATGTGCTGTGAGAAAATTTAACCTCATTTTGTGGTTTACAGGATTTCATGACATCTTACTGAGAAAATCCTTTTTATTGCCTTAGAAATAAACGATGAATCATAACTTTTAAATGCAGTTAAAGCAGTGGCAAGCACTTTGCACTTATTATCATTTTCCGAAAGAAATGTAATTCAGGCCAGGCTTGGTGGCTCAGTTGTAATCCCAGCACTCTGGGAGGCTGAGGTGAGTAGATTGCCTGAGCCCACAGGTTCAAGATCAGCTCGGGCAACTTGGTGAGACCTTGTCTCTACACACACAAAAAAAAAATTAGCTGGGCGTGGTAGTGAGCACCTGTAGTTCTGGCTACTTGGAAAGCTGAGGTAGAAGGATCGTTGGAGCCCAGCAGGTCGATGCTGGAGTGGCCGTGAGCATGCAAATGCACTCCAGCCTGGGCGACAGAGTGAACATCTAACTGAAAAAAAGAAATGTAATCTAAGAGAACAGGAAAAAAACATTCAAATATGCAACACTGCAAATACATTTTACCACTTTATTAATGAGGAGATCATCTGTAAACCGGTGTTATAGATTAAGTAGATTTCTAAACATAACCTTACAAATGATAAAGATTATGTTTCCATCTATAGTCCATGTATATAGGCCCTATTTCATCAAAATACAGCAGAAATTCAATACCATTGTAATAATCATGTTTAAACAGAACAATTAAAGTTCAGGGAACCAGCCTAGGGGATTCAATATCCAAAGAAGACATACTCCATCAGGAGACTATAGGAAAAAGCAAAAGAAGCAACATCCTTAATTCAAGGATGTTGGCTAGAACTGACGGATCAAAGCGAAAGGGCCATAGATGCCCATGAAAGTTCTGGACATGCGGGAAGTTACGCATAAAAGCTAAGGAATCAAAATGTCACCAGACTTATTTTTTTTTTTTTTGAGCTGGAGTCTCACTCTGTCACCCAGACTGGAGGGCAGTGGCACGCTCCCGGCCACCGCAGCCTTGATCTTCTGGGCTCTGGCGATCCTTAAACCTCAGCCTTCCAAGTAGGTGGAACTACAGATGCGTGCTACCACGCCCCGCTAACACCAGACGTATTAATAGCAACACTGGAGTAACAAAACAATGAACAATGCTTTCAAAATTCCCAAAAGTACCCAGACATAATATCAACCAAGTGAGAGGATAAAATAAAGGTATTTTCAGATATTAAGAGACCCCAAAAGCTGCACTGCCCAGACACTTTACTCAAAAAGATAACAAAGATGTCCAATCTTAATAAAAGAAAAATACATCCTAGGCTGATAAGGAAAGGAAGATCTCGGAATGAGGATGCACAATACATACAAAAGCAGGAAGTCCATATTGGAGTTAAGTAAGAGGGTTAAGAAAAAATTTCATTAAGGAGATGAAACCAACAGGATGTCTGATGAGTCTGGATGTCTTATGGAGATTTGGATAACTAATAGAGTCTGAGGTATAAATAATAATAAGTATATAGATCTTCGGGTAAAAACTTGTCATGTAAAACAAAAGAACTATGCAGAAAGGAAAAGAAATAACTGCACTCCTTGGCTCAGATATAAATAATATTTGCACAGCCACAGTGTAGCTGTAACTATATGAGGAAAAACTCCACAGACATCGCCTTAATCAGGAATGAGAGGAATCAAGAAGTAGTAATAAAAGTAAGCTATCAAGAATCATAAAGAAGTATCAAAATAACCAGCTTAAGGGAAAAAAGCGGTAATTTCTAGGAGGCCCCCTTTTCTGTGGGGAGCGGATGAGATGTGGGGAGGGAATGAGCACTGTCCGATCAGCAGGCCTTGAGCAAGGCAAGGCCCCAAGTGTAGGAAACGTCTCACCTGGTTGCTCTGGATCCTAGCCAAAGAGCAAGGAATGCAGTCTGCTACACAGAACGGTGTCTCAGATGCCCACACATCTGGGTACACATAGTACAGATAAAGCCTTAGCTACAAAAAGATAACCGTGGAACAGCTTGCCGTTTAGGTAGCAACAAAATCCCATTACAGCTCCCTCACATACCTTCCTTGAACCCTTCCAAACTTCCATTGTGCTTGATCATAGAATAAACGTAGTGAGCTAGTTCTGAGTACCCAGAATTACAGGCGTGCACTACCACGCCCGGCTAATTTTTTGATTTTATTGTAGAGATTAGGTCTCGCCTGCCCAGGCGGGTCTCGAACCCGCGGGCTCAAGCAATCCACTCACCTCAGCCTCCCAAAGGCGCGGGATTACAGGCTGAGCCACTGAGCCCCGCGACCATTTACGTTTAAGTGAAATGTTTTTAAGTTGTCGGCCGATAATTCAGAAAGCATCTAAATATGAAAAAGTACATGGAACACGAAGATCAGAATCTTTTTATACGTGGCAAACTGAGATGACTTAAATTAGGTAAAATTTCTTGGACAAGGAAAGCCTAAAGATATTACTTATTCACATATTACCCACCGGGCAAAATGACAGTGCGCACCATCTATTTAAAATAATTTGGAAAAGAAAAATTCAGTTACAGGGAATGTGTGCCACCTGCCAAACAGGAAATAAGAGAAATGATGAAAGTTAGAATGTTGTATTTGATCCAGGACTGAAGAGCCACTAAAAGAATAAATGAAAAGGTACATTAAAAAAACTTCTTTAGCAGTATGCAAATTATTGTATGGTACAAAATCCCCCGCCATAATCTACTCAAATGCCATCACACTTTCACCAAAGAGGAGAGATTACTGCAGTAGTTAAAGGATGTAATCATATCTGTTTTAAAATTAGGTTTAGAAAGTCACTAGAACAGAAGTCTAAACTATAATCAACACTAGAAATATGATTATTTCAAAAAGTTAAAACAAATTATTAATACTGTAGGCTCAAGAGCTTTAGTCCTAAATCTATTATACAAGGAAGATTAATTCTAGAACAATGTTTTTCACTTACAAGAAGTACACCTCACATTTGTGCCACTTGACACACTGCAAAAGCTAATTTTGGAAGAGTTAATAGGATGGTATAATGCTGGCCACAAAATAACAGGCCACCCCCTCTCAATTCTCACTGAAACAGGGATGACACCTTATTTCCTACTCAAGGTTCTTTCCTCAAAGAAACAAGACTCATTTATTACATGAAGCACAGCCAAAGCATCTCCCCCCACCAGTATTCTGAACTGCTTTCTTGGGTTCAATTCTTACAGCCCTCAAAAGTACAGGATATAGCAATGAAAGCAAGCAAAGAGAAGGACGAAAATTTAGAGGACCTCTAAAGTCATACTGAGTTGAGAATAATTCTACAGACCTGTGGTCTTTAAACTCTGGTATGCACAATCCTGTTGCAGGGTACTCAAAGGCACAGAACAAAATATTGTACGGCTGCCTAGTGTCAAATTTACCTGATTTAGGAGGGAAAGATCTTGAACATAACTGGAAATGTGGCATAAAACACAAACTTTCCCACGAATTCCTAAAGTAAAGCAGGAAATTTTAAA
This sequence comes from Carlito syrichta, assembly GCF_000164805.1. Classification (NCBI taxonomy): domain Eukaryota; kingdom Metazoa; phylum Chordata; class Mammalia; order Primates; family Tarsiidae; genus Carlito; species Carlito syrichta. The sequence goes on along the minus strand of NW_007245796.1, from coordinate 29,803 downwards.
GGTATTTTTTGCTCATGAACGAGCTGCACTGAACTCCACCCAGAAGATTTGTGAAGGGGAGCCTGAGGATTGTGTGTGCTCACCTTCATGTCGTTCAGGAGGGAAAGGCTGGAGGAACACATGGCCTCTCATGCCCCTTTTACCACTCCAGCACGCCCTAGGGGAGCCACACGCACCTTCTCTGTTCTCAAATGTAACCTTTCTGTTCTGTTCGGTCGATCACTGTTCTAGTCAGAGGGCTTACCACCTCAACCTGGACTGACTGCAAAAACTCGTCTAAGGTCACAGGCTCTCTTATTCTAATCTACGTTTATGCTGATAGCCTAACCTCCATACACTTTCAACACTAAATTAAACAAATATCTTGAGTAACAACACTTACCATCACTGAGCGCCTCTACAGACCAAGTCCCTTATATCCATTCTCTCATTTAAGCCCCCAAATTCTGTAAGGTAGCAGCTCCATTTTACAGAGAAGAAAACTAAGACTCAGATTAATTAAACTATCCACGGAAACTAAACTAATAAGTGACAGAACTGGGATTCTGGCCCACGTCTGACTCAAAACCTTTCCTTTTTTTTTTTGAGTTGGAGTCTCACTGTCGCCCAGACTGGATGGAGTGCAGTGGCT